>NC_085966.1:5000-88791 GCF_910591565.1 Cydia splendana | reverse complement strand
CAGTTTTTAAAATAGAGTAAAGACTAAATAAGCTTAATGTATACACAGGCGCTAGGTGAAACGAAATACGACTGTCAGCCTGTCACCTATAAATATCCCCACATGATTGGAGGTGCCAAAGTTGTCAAACGGAAAGCAATAACCTCGAGTGGCCGATATAGCGGAAGGTGCTGAGCCTAATATACGGCGTTGCGTGAACAAGAGATTTCCTTTGGCAGGATTGGTCCTTATAGGACCCAAGAATGGATTTAAGAAGTGGAGCCACCGAAATTTTTGATGTAAATTTTTAGGGGGGGGGGGGCGGCTCTCAACTTGATCTTGATATTTATGTCATTTAAGCTATTAGGCCAAGTTTGGTATCGTTTTCGTATAAATCGGGGATGCCGAATTCATTTATGATATCATAATGACACTATTCCGAAGTAAAAACACATAAAATATGAAAAAAATACTTTTTTTTTTAATTCCTCTTCACGCCTAAACCGCTAAACCAATTTAGTAAAAATTGGGTACAGAGATAGTTTGAGTCCCAGGGAATAACATAGCATATACTTTTAAGCTCAAAAATCATCCCTTAAGGGTGTGAAAAGGGAGGTGAAAATTTGTATAGGGATCCAATAACCGCTGAACTGATTTAGATAAAATTTGGTATAGAGATATTTTGAGTCCCGGGGAAGAACATATGATAGTTTTTATTAAAAAAAAACTCTCAAAAGTGAAAAGGAAGGTGTAAGATTGTGTACAGCCACACGCTAAGGCCGAGTACCTGTATTACTAAATGGACTGAAACGATATGGAATCAAATGGTACTCTGGCGTTGCATGTGCCTGCACAGACTGCATAAAATAAGGTGGGAGGCGATAGCAAGGGATCCTATTGGCCTAAGTCCCTACTTCCCTAGCCCTAACTTATTCTATGACAAGGATGTCTGTACCGGGAGACCTATCGGTAACAGACGGATTCCCTACGGGGGGGGATCAAGGTGGTTTGGATGGATACTTGCTGCCGATCGCCCAGGCTCAAGCGACCGATTAAGGCTGAAGGAGTCTTATGCCACAGCAAGGGTTCCTGTAAAAAGGTGGTGGATGGGAGCCTCTACTCTCAGAGTGTCGCCCTGAGCAAGCAGAGGTTTTTTGGGTATGGAGGTAGTGAAACACCAACGGACAATTGGTATCTGATTTATTTACAATTTACATTTCTTTATATACACAATTTTACTTATAGCACACATATGTAAATCTTATTTGTATTCTATCCGTGTAAAGTGCAACTAAGACAATATGTTTCTGCTGGCTTATGCCCTAGATTCATCTGCGTGGATCAGCGCGATGCGCTGATGCAATCTGTTGTTTAAACATCCTGGCGACTCCCGAAGGCAGCGAGGATGATGGGAAGCTGCTCTATAGCGGCTGTATCGGACGTAACTCTATTTCTTCGAACTGGCTGCTGTTGTTGGCCGTTGGGTTTGTTCTGTGGCGCTTGGGTTTCGGTGGAGCCGACCTGGCGGGGGCGACGGACAGTGGAGCAGACCGCTGGCTGGTTGTGCAGGAACGAATGTGCAACAGGACCTGTGGACCATAACAAACTGTTAGTATTATTAGAATAAAGACTGCTAACGATGAACCGAGACTAATTGCTACCGAGTTACTTTGTATCTGTTTCCAAATTGTATTGTCTAATTGTTTTTGGAGTAAATTCTCGTTACTAGTGAGATGTTTAAATATGTCTCTGGAGCTGTCAAGAACTTCCTCATCTCTGGTTATATCTTCTATTTGATTGGTTGTTTCGTTTGTATTTAATGAAAAGTTGGCTTGTCTTGAGAACGTTGCTAACACCGATATTGTGTTAGCTCTTCTTGCTGCTAAAATGTTTCTTCTTGTTTTGATAATACAGTTTTCTGCAATGTGGATGATAGCTGTATTCTGGATCATAATTTCTTCCCTTTCTCCATCGCAAATTATTGATGCTTTCACTGATTTTGCTGTCATGATTAGCCAAGTGTTTGGCATATATAATTGTTTCCATACGGTTGTTGTTAAGTTTAGTTCTCTCGTGTTACAGTTGACCATCTCAGTTCCTTTGAATAACAGATCAATGATGCAATTCTTATTTTCCTGCATATTTTTTACTGATGTCGGGTAACAAATGTATTCGGTATTCTTTCTGAGACATGCTTTAAATTCTTCGGTCTCTAGTTCGAAGTAATTTTCATTATTGTAATCAATCGCAATTATGTTGTGATATACTTCTAAACTGTATACTTTTCCTTTTTTATTTTGCTTTGGTACTGGTGTCACGTGAATCAAAGTGTATTTAGTTATATCTTGTAATGCGAAATAACCATATACTTTTATGTATGTTGAGTTTTCTGTGACCTTCGTATCTATTAGTTGATTTTGCACAATTCTTAGCTTCGTTGGTAGCTTCCTATTGGCGTTTGTCAAAATTTGGTTAACTTCTTTAAGTTGTAGTACATCATAGATCGTTCCTTGATGTAGATATGCTTCTTGAAGTCTGGAGTAGTGTTGTATAATCTCATCTATGTAATGTGCTGCGAGTTGATACATGTGAAGAATGTTAATGTTTACGTGATTGATGTCTATTCTTTTGTACCATTTGTTCACATTGTTCATATATTGTATTGCTTGATTTAACTTGGTCTGGAATGTTTCTAGCTTTTTTACTATTCTTTCTTCTGTTTGGTTGACTGTTGCGATGGTTGATATCATGAATTTGGTTTGATGATTGGCGGCCTCTATCAGCTTGTTTTGGTTCCCTTGTAACGTATCTATGTCTTTGTAGACCTCGTCATTTACCCCGAATATCGAAGTCAACATTTGGCCGAATAATCCTCTTTTTTTTCTGATTTGTCCTATATTCAAGATTAAATTAGTGATTTCCTCTAGTCTTTCTTGACCTTCATACAACTGGCGATACAATTGGGTACAGTGAATTTCCGTATTGGTTTTTGTTACTGTGTCGCAGTAGTGTTTGAATTGTGCGGTGATTCCTCGAATGTCTTCAACATCTCTTTCTATATTACTTTTTGCGTAATTGGTTTGAATCCGGAATATTCCTCTGTCAATTGTTGCTGACCCTACATGTTCCACGTAAATTCCTTCGTTGATGTTTTTTATTGTGTAAGTTGCTGTTGTTATATTTATCAAACAGGTAAACAGGGTCACGAATAATGTCCAAGGGGATTTGCTACCTGTGCGTTGGTTGCTTCGTCTTCGTGATTCTTTTGTAAAAGTTCTGTTTGATTGATCTGACGTAGCATTGACTGGTGTTAGTTGTGCTATATTGCTGTTGACGTCAACCTGTTGCGTCTCTGTCATATCTTCCTCGTTGTTGGGTAATGGAATTACTTTATGGACTGCCCTTTTTAAACAATTTCCAGGGGCTTTTTGTAATGTTAATACTCTTGTTTTCCCGTCAGCTCCTGGGTGTGTTTCTATTACCTTTGCTAATGGCCATTGACTGGGTGTGACGTTTTCGTCTTTTATCAAAACCACGGTTCCTTTTTTAATATTTCCTTGGTCTAATTGCCACTTATACCTCTGCTGGAGCTGATGTAAATAGTCTCTACTCCATGTTTTCCAGAAGTCTTTTTTCATTTTTTGAATCAATTTCCATCGCTGTTGTAGGTTTGTGCTAACATCATTTATCGGATCAGGGATGCCCACTGCCTCTCTTCCAATGAGGAAATGGCTTGGTGTTAATACGGTGTTGTCATTGATATCATCACTTTGTGCGCAAAGGGGTCTTGAGTTCAGGCATGTCTCTACCTGGCTCAAGAGCGTGGATAACTCTTCGTATGTTAATGTTGACTCTCCTATTACTCTCTTCAAATGATGCTTCATTGCTTTGACCCCTGCCTCCCAAATTCCACCAAAGTGAGGTGCGAGGGGTGGGTTGAAATGCCATTGTGTTCCCATACTAGTTACGGCATTTTGGACATGCGGCGTTTGCATGATTTCTAATAATTGCGTGTGTAGCATTCGTGCTGCACCTACGAAATTTCTTCCGTTGTCGCTGTATATATGTGATATGTGGCCACGTCTTGCTTTAAATCTGATAAATGCAGCGATGAATGATTCTGTGGATAAGTCTCCCACCAGTTCTAGGTGTATGGCTTTTGTTGCAAGGCAGACAAATACTGCGATATAGCCTTTTGTCGCCTTATTCCCTCTGCCTTTCGTAGTCCTTACTTGTATTGGTCCTGCCATATCGACACCAGTGTGGCTGAAGGTTTGGGATGGAGTTACTCTCGGTTCTGGTAACTGTCCCATCTTCTGTGATGCAGTGGCCGCCTTATACCGTATACATCTGACACAGTTGCGGATGTTGGCTTTTGTCATTCTTTTTAATCCCAAAATCCAATACTTCTGCCTTAAGAATGCTATTGTCAACCTGATCCCACCGTGCAACGTTTGAAGATGTGCTTCATCAATTAGCATTCTGGAGACGTGGTGGTGGTGCGGTAGAATAATTGGGTGCTTTTGATTGTATGGCAACTGTGAGTGGTGTAGTCGTCCACCCACCCTTATTAACCCATCGTCTCCTATGAATGGATCCAAACAACGCAGCTTACTTTTCTTCGTGACCGCTTTATTGTTTTTTAATGATTCATATTCTTCAGCAAAGGCTTCTTGTTGTACTAGTTTAAGGATTTTGCCTGTTGTTTGTTGTATTTCAACGTACGTTAACATCTCTCCTTTTTGTTCTTTTTGTGTTATTCTGTAGCAAAACGACAGAACCCGTATCATACGTTGGAACCGTGAAAATCTTTCCCATATTTTCTTTTCTTTTTTGTTTTCTGTAATCGTAACGTGGTTATTTTCAATTTCTTGGCATTTTTCTATTGTGGTTTTGGTATGTGGTATCTCGTCGGTTTGCAACCAGCTGGGCCCTTTCCACCATAACTCATGATGTTCTAGCTTGCGTGGTTCTATTCCTCTTGACAGTACATCTGCTGGGTTGTCCGTCGTTTTCACATGATTCCAACATTCGGTCGGTGTACTTCTCTGAATCTCTGATACCCTGTTCGCGACAAAGGTTTGCCATTTCCCTGCTTCTCCTTTGATCCAGCCGATAGTGATCATGGAATCCGTATAACAATGGATTGTTACTTTATCGCAATCTAGGCTGTCCTTCACTTTTATTATTAGTTTGGATAATAGATGTGCTGCACAAAGCTCTAGTCGGGGCAGTGTGCTTTTAGTCTTTTTTGGGGCCACTTTGGATTTCGCTTGTAATAGAGAAATATAGTACTGGCCGCTCATCTTAATTCGGCTGTATATCACCGTTCCGTAAGCTTTTTCTGACGCATCGCTAAATCCGTGTAACTCGATGGTCGTGTGTTTATGTTTTATCCAACGGGGTATTCGAATTGTTTCAATTGTTTTGATTTGTGTATAAAACTCTTCCCATCTCTTTTTTATGGCTTCATCTACGGGTGTGTCCCAATCTATTCCATTTGTCCATAACTCTTGAATTAGCAACTTCATTTCTACTATGATCGGCGCCAACCATCCCATTGGGTCAAATATTTTGGAAATTTCGGATAAAAGGAATCGTTTTGTTAATTTTTCGGTATTAGCGATTTTTATTTGAAAGTGAAAGTTGTCCTCTGCTGGTGACCACATCACACCTAGTGATTTTCTTGTTTCATGTTGTGGTAATTTTATCATGTCGTCTTCCTTACTTCCTTCTGGGATGTTATTTAACAACTCTATCTTATTCGATGACCATTTCCTTAGGTTAAATCCTCCGGCATTCAACATGTTAACCAACTGGTCTTGTAATATCTTGGCTTTTTCTTTACTATCTGCTCCTGATAAAATGTCATCCACATAAAAATCGTGTAGTGTTGTTTTGCTTGCTAACGGATAGCTTTCTTGTTCGTCACGTGCTAATTGCTGCAGGGTTCTGACAGCTAAGTATGGCGCCGAGGCTGTTCCATATGTTACTGTGGTCAAAGCATACTCCTCGATTGGGTCACTTGTGGACCATCTCCATAGTATTCTCTGATATTTCAAGTCCGACTCGTGAACTTTTATGAACCGATACATCTTCTCCAGGTCCGCCATAAATGCCACTTCATGTTTTCTCCAACGTAACAAAATGTCTGATATGCCTTTTAAATGTGTTTTTAAATATTGCATTTTCTCTGTGTTTGATAACGTAGCGTCGTTGTGGATAAGATTTTTAAATAAATCGTGGAATGAGTACCAGGATTCGTATTCCCCTGTGAATATCGGGATGGTGATCTTTGGCAAGTTGGCCCGTTTTCTGGTTTCGGTGGAACTACGTGCGATGGCGGGCTCGGCTGACTCGTTAATTCTAGCTTGTAGTTGGTACGACGTGTCTTCAACATCTTTTTGGCATCCTTCAAATCCATAGGTCGCTGGTTCAAATCCGGCTCGAAGGACCATATGTACAGCCACACGCTAAGGCCGAGTACCTGTATTACTAAATGGACTGAAACGATATGGAATCAAATGGTACTCTGGCGTTGCATGTGCCTGCACAGACTGCATAAAATAAGGTGGGAGGCGATAGCAAGGGATCCTATTGGCCTAAGTCCCTACTTCCCTAGCCCTAACTTATTCTATGACAAGGATGTCTGTACCGGGAGACCTATCGGTAACAGACGGATTCCCTACGGGGGGGGATCAAGGTGGTTTGGATGGATACTTGCTGCCGATCGCCCAGGCTCAAGCGACCGATTAAGGCTGAAGGAGTCTTATGCCACAGCAAGGGTTCCTGTAAAAAGGTGGTGGATGGGAGCCTCTACTCTCAGAGTGTCGCCCTGAGCAAGCAGAGGTTTTTTGGGTATGGAGGTAGTGAAACACCAACGGACAATTGGTATCTGATTTATTTACAATTTACATTTCTTTATATACACAATTTTACTTATAGCACACATATGTAAATCTTATTTGTATTCTATCCGTGTAAAGTGCAACTAAGACAATATGTTTCTGCTGGCTTATGCCCTAGATTCATCTGCGTGGATCAGCGCGATGCGCTGATGCAATCTGTTGTTTAAACAGATTGTATGGGGAATCAATAACGGCTGAACCGATTTAGATGAAATCTATGTCTACATCTTTGATTTAGTTGAAAATTATACTAAACTTTACATAGAACCTATACTTAAAAAAATATTAACCCCAGACGTCACCGACCCTTAAAACCCCCCCCACCCCCCACCTGCATCAAAAATCTGGGTGGCTCCACTTCTTAAATACATTTTAGGAACACAAAGATTGATTCTGCCAAAGGAAATCGATTATTCAGTGAACGCCGTAGTTGACCTTTTTATGGACTGAGAACACTCCACTAATATTCTGTGAGTTCACAGTTCACAGGGGCGTCGCAGACTCCATCACATCGCCATCTATGCTGCAGGCTCGGTCGCCTGAAGGTCACCCTCCTCTCCCCCTACCGCAATTAACGCACCGGCTTTCATGTCGCCCGCCAGCTGTTCAACTTTCACCTCAATCGAGTCACTCCCTTCCCCTTAGAGCGCTTTCACATCGGCCGATCCGACATCGAATGTGGGATTCTGTGCATTCGCTTCCGCACAGTAAATATCACAGTATTCCGCAGTATCGAATGTAGGATCCTGGATTTATATCGGGATCGGAATATAAGCTTTTTCTGCTATTTTTGCATTTCCTAATCTTTTTTGTCATAATGATCATATGTCCTAACGCTCTTATGCCCTAATTATGGTTGTCTTAACTAGGGTTAAAAAACCCGGAAAAATTCCCGTTTTTTTCTAAAAGCCATGGGTAATGGTAATAATAATAATGTCACTTAGTTTTATATATTTTTCCGAAAAAAACATAAAAAGTGGAAAAAATCGCACTTTGAAAAGAACTTGTGAATTTTTCTATTTAAATTTAATCCATAGTTTAGGTACCTACACCTGCTTAATAGTCGTGTATTTTTGTTATCTAAATGCTGGCTGGCGATCGTTTGTGAAAATGTCTATTGACTATGACGCTGTCGTTAGTTTAAAAAAGTTTCATTTCTTTTCCAAAAAAACTGAAAAATACGAAAAAAAAACCTAAATTTCAAAACGTCCTGAAAAAAATGATTAGATTTTTTCGAGAATTTTCAATATTTGGAATGGATGAAAATGTTTGATAAATTAGTTATGGCAAAATAGTTTAGGATAAAAAATATTATGAAAACCAATGTTATGGTACCTATGTCCAGTACATAGGTACCATAACATTGGTAATCGGTAATATGGTAATTTTGATCTCAATTTTAACTGTATAATTGTAATTTTATTTTGACATGTAAATTGGCTTTTTTTAAATAAATGGGTATGAGTATTAGAGTACCTACAGTACATAAATAAATAAATAAATAAAAAAAATCATATCATTAGAATTAGTGATCATTAAGGTAACAATGCTTAACACAAATGAATATTAGAGCTATAAGTAATTACACTATAGCAAGTAACTGTCATGATAATTGATCATACATAAGGTTAAATAACCATTAGGACAAAACGGTTAGGGCAAGTGATTTTAGGACAAAAGTTGTTAGGAATGTCGAGAGAGACCCGTAGGATCCTACATGCATCACAACATTCACAACGCATGTTATCGGATGACAATGTCGGTTTTACAGCTGACGGGGGTCCGACATGGCTGAAATTATCGGAAGTGCCTCCCCGATATCGGATCTCGGATAGTGCCTATGAGAAAAACAGCTGCTAGTGAGTGCCCTACAGCATCAAGTCCGCCTTTTTTGAATTAAGATTTTTTTTATCAATAAAGATTTCTAATATCAATTAATAAATGTAGGAAATATATCTTATCTATTAACTTCTATCCGACTTTCGATATCGGACCGGACATTGTGAAATCGCTATAGACCTCCCTCGTTACCGGAAACCGTCCTCTGAAGGGTTTACTTAAACACCTATAGGAGCTCGCACCGCGCGCCGTTCGCGACTCGGGACACGATTTGCGGTGCGGACCGTAAAAACTTTACTGCGAGTATAAAAACTCTCCAGAAATGTTATGTTCGCGTTTTTTGTGCAAGCACAACAAAGGCAATTTGGAATAACCTGTCCTCGGCAACTGGGCAGTCGGGCAAGAAGGACGGGTAATTAAACTTTTCTTCTCAATCATACCTACTACCTACGCGTGTGGTGATTGTGACCCGTCCGTAGGCTGATTCTAAATAACAACTTCATCTCATTTTGATATCATTCGCCCATGCATCTCGAGCTTGCTTCGATTAAAAACATGAGAATCTAAAACTGATATATTATTTATTATTATTATTATTTAAAACTTTATTGCACAATATAACAAAACAGTGACATTTGATGAAGTTGAATTGCTGATGATGATCAGTATGGAACTCTTCAACGACGCATAGTTCACGTTTGATAATGTGGAACAGCTGATGATGATCCGACCGGAAATCTTCAACGACGCGTTGTTCACGTTTGATAATGTGGAACAGCTGATGATGATCCGACCGGAAATCTTCAACGACGCGTTGTTCACGTTTGGCGATTTATTTTGTCCTCTTCATTATGTTCACATTTTACCACTTTGGAAGTGGCTCTCGCGCAAACTATTCAGTTTAGAAAAATTATATTAGAAACCTCAATATCATTTTTGAAGACCTATGCGTATGGGTTTGATGAAAAAAAAATTTTTGAGTTTCAGGTCTAAGTATGGGGAACCCCTAAAATTTATTGTTTTTTTCTATTTTAGTGTGAAAATCTTAATGCGGTTCACAGATTACATCTACTTACCAAGTTTCAACAGTATAGTTCTTATAGTTTCGGAAAAAAGTGGCTGTGACATACGGACGGACAGACAGACAGACAGACAGACAGACAGACAGACAGACAGACAGACAGACATGACGAATCCATAAGGGTTCCGTTTTTTGCCATTTGGCTACGGAACCCTAACTAGTGCCTACGTCAATTCTTGGGATTAGTTGCCAAGCGGACCCCGGGCTCCCATGAGCCGTGGCAAAATGCCGGGATAACGCGAGGAAGAAGTAGGTATGTGTAGTTTCATCATCATCATCATTTCAGCCTATACACGTCCCACTGCTGGGCACAGGCCTCTTCTCATGCGCGAGAGGGCTTGGGCTATAGTCCCCACGCTAGCCCAATACGGATTGGGGACTTCACATACACCTTTGAATTTCTTCGCAGATGTATGCAGGTTTCCTCACGATGTTTTCCTTCACCGAAAAGCTAGTGGTAAATATCAAATGATATTTCGTACATAAGTTCCGAAAAACTCATTGGTACGAGCCAGGATTTGAACCCGCGACCTCCGGATTGAAAGTCGGACGTCATATCCACTCGGCCACCACCGCTCACCCATGTGTAGTTTGATTTCCACAAATTATTTTAAAATCAGTGCTGCCTGAAAATACACATTCATTTAAAAGATTTACCATATCAAACCATATCATGCATGGCTATGTTTAAAACACTCTCGAGAACCATATTAATGTTTAGTTATACCCGTAAGAAATAAAACGTTTCCGCGACGACTCAAACGACTCAAAGTACGAGTACCTAACTATTAAAGCAAACCGAAGCCCGCTGTGCGATATGGCACTCGTCCCTCGCGAGGTGGCAACGGAATCATAATCACTTTACCGCATGTAGGTACATACCTACGAGCGCGAGCGGCGTTCATCAAAGGGAGTACTCGTAAACCCGCCGTAAACGTGCGAGGACTCCCGGCACCGAGTGTCAACCAACTGCTAGTTTTGCCACAATTTACATTGTGGCCATTGTTTGCCACATTTTTCAACCATTTGATCGGTATAATAAAATAAGTACTTAATACGCTTGTATCACCCTGTTAATTGAGAATAGCTTAAAAGTAGGTACCTACTCGTACATTTTTTTAATGCTGTTGGAACGGCAATTGGTTGACTTTTAGGCGGATGAGGGTTTCCCGCAAATGGAAAATATCGTCCCAACATGGCGGTTGTCCTCGCATATTATACTCGGTTTCGGTTATTGTTATGTTAGCATTTAGAGATTAGGAGCCGCTGGCCCCGAGCCTGCCGCTCGGTCCCCGCGGGCGTACCTCGGCCGCGGCAGCCTCAATTACTCGATAACAGTTCTACAACAACTGTCAGCAACTTTGCCCGCAGCCGGCTGCCAGCCACCGCGCCCGCCACCTTTCACTTAGGCTTAGTTTTGATCGATCGTAGACTTGTCCGAGTGACGTAGGTGGCGAATATTCAGGAATGCAGAGCGGGTGGACAGAACACTAATGCCGACTATTACTGCGGAGAAGGTCTCGAGTCGGATCAGCTCTCGGACAGGCTCATCTTGAAAGAAGTGAAAGATAACATCCCGCTACTGACTATTATACCTACCTACACATTAAGCCAGGAAGCACACTCGACAGACAACATGGTTGCATGTGGTACACGTTTGTGAGCACTGTTGAACAATTGTGACAAAGTCGTATTGTCACAGTAATTATGGGTAAATTGGCGTTTTCAGAAATAAATATTGAAAACCTGATTCTTTCACATCTGGACGTTCTTGGGCTCATTCTACTCAGAATCAGAAATCAGAAATCAGAAATCAGAAATCAGAAATTATTTATTTGCATTGATACAGTATTCTCCATCCCACCATTAAAAAAAGATGTCCCAAAATGTCCATTCCATTACGTCACGTTTTAGTATGAAAAATGTTTTCACTTGTATGTGCGTGACGTAATGGAATGTACAATTTTCATACATATTTTTGGGACATTTTATTTTATCATTAGAATTGAATATGCTAGTGATTCTGAGTTGAAAGAACCCAAAAACACCGGGATCTGTGAGAATCGGGTTCTCGATATTTATTTTTGAAAACGCCCAAATAGAGTTAGACCAAGAAAACTCTGCAGAGATTTCGACATCACACGCAGTGCAGGTGTTATTTAAAAACATCAAACTTCTATGAAATTATCACGTATAAAGAACACTGGCACTGCGTGTGCTGTCAAAATCTCTGCAAATTTTTCTTGGTCTAACTCAAGAAAACTATAAACAGGTAATCACGTGACAAATATTCCTGGACAGTTGAGCTCACCATTCCCGTATTACTGGTAATCGAACTATCGTGACTTGTCAAATTATATGATTAAAATAATGATCGACTACCGACGACTACTTTTTGATATAGGTGGAAGTGTAATTTATTTAGCTGAGCTTGTGAGAAAAAAAACGCGTCATTCTTTATTCTCATCCGTTTATACTCGTTAAATTACAATTCTTCAGCAAGAGAATGGAGTCCTTGTGTAAACACCAATTTGCATAAGTGTCGTTGAAAACACAGTTTCTGATTTTCCCGACAAATGTTGAAGCGCCATGCAAAGCGCAGAGGTAGTTGAATATGCACATGGGTGAATGGCAGCTCAGTCCTGAGGACGGTGTACTTAATATAAAATGTAATAGTGGCAACTAAAATATATAATATAAAGTGCAGCCGTTCGTTCTGCCACCGCCAACGGGGTGCACCATGCGCTTAGGTACGTCTTTACCTATTCAACAGAACAACTTACATTATAATCATACATGAAGTACCTACCTATGTATGTATGAACATACTTTGTAGGTAGTTGTATGACTATAATATTCGTTTCTAAAATTAATCGGATTTATCCAGGACAAATTTTAGTTTCCTAATTTCGGGCATTTCGAAGTTTTCCATTCTCCCGACGGAACGCCGCCCTCTCCTCACCGCAGGAGACATTTGAATTATGTTCCACAAAACAACTTTTTATTGTCTTAATAATGCCGCAGAGTGGATTTTAATTTGATCGCTGGGCGAAGAGGGGGGCTAATTCTGTGGACGAAAACCTTGTAAACAGCGGCGGGCGGGGGGAGGGGATGAAGAAAGCCTTCTTGCCTAATATTATCGCGTTATTTATGGGCGCGATGAGCCCGACGCAGCGGGATCAACCCATCATCGGCTTTACAGCTGAAATATCGACGAACTTTCCTTCAAACGCAACGGCTTCATGCCTTTTCTTTTACCAAATGTTCAAATAGCGGCGATCACTGTAGGTAAATCATTTTTAGTGTTTGTTTCTGTCAACCTGCATGTGAGCGATCAGATAACTCTAAAAATTAAGTGTTTAAAAACCGGGCAAGAGCATGTCGGACCATGCTCAATGTAGAGTTCCGTAGTTACCCATCGGTCACAATATAACTTGGATTTTAGATTTAGATTTTATGTACGTACTATGTAGTACGTATATAATATAATTAATTCAAGGTTGCAGATAGGTTGCAGATTGAAGGTTGCTAATAACTATCGTTCTGAGAAAGTAAAATAGAAACGCGTGTAGGAAGTTAAGGACTCATTAAATGTCTAAAGCATCGCGGGCGCAGCCGCGGTTATATCAAGTTACATGCACATATATGTAAAATAGGTAGCTATCCATTCGTGTGCCTACATTTTACCACTTTGTTGGATTGATTCATTTATATATCCATACCAAATTGCAGCTTTCTAGCCGTCACGATTTCGGAGCAAAGCCTCGGACAGGCAGACAGACGGACAAGGCGAAACTATAAGAGCGTTTTCACGTTGCCCGATCCGATATCGGATGTCGAATGAAAATAAAATGTACATATGTGTATTTATTTATTCATTATAAATACGGCGGACTAGATCGATATGGCACTCTCCTGCAGCTGTTTTTCTCATAGGCGCTTTTCGACATCCGATATCGGACCTGAGTTCGGGGATGTAGGATCCTACATCCGATATCAGATGCTCTAAGGGTTACTAGTTGACTACGGAACCTTAAAAATGTTATATACGTTACCTACTACATATATATTTACTGTCTACTTATAATGTTAATGTTTGGTTTCATTTAATCCTAAGTTAAAATCATAATTATAGCATAAATATTTAAATACCGTAAAATGGGGTGAGGAGGGAGAAAACTGACATTCAAACCTCGATAACATTTTATTTTTACATATGTAAACTGAATGGTACATATGTCGTATTCAGATCGTATAATCCGCCGTATTACATTACGGCTAGCCGTTTTCAAAAACAGGGGCGTTTTGAAATGCGGCGGTACGACGATTAGCCGGATTGTCATTGCAATACGTTCTTCAATAACCTACGTTCAGCCGCATCGTACCACTATTTAGATTGTAGAGTGACCAGTTGTTTCGGTCGCCTACGTAACCGGAGTTTGACAATGTTTGCAATTTAATTAATTTTTACCATGGTCCGCACCGCACTACATGTGTTTCTTTTCCAAAACATTTCCTGCACAACTTAAAATAGACGGAGCCCCGCCTTGCGGGGGTCCTATTTCGGGGCGGTTTGCCCTCCGGGCATCTGAAGCTACCTAACGAACCTAACCTACACCATTGTCTCTTTGTGTCCGGCCATCACTAATAAATGAGTTTTCCATTCTCGACCTGCCGGTAAAACCTTTTACATTGTAATTAGATTAAAGAAGGTCACTTGTGAGTGCGGCGTGACAGCGACCCTCGTTACCCGCGGATAGTTTCTGCCCATTTGTCGACGTCGAGTCCGCCGCTCGGTCTCCGCGGCGAGGCCGGCGAGGCCGGCGAGGCCGGCGAGGGCGCGCGCCCGACACGGCTACTTTGTTGTCTCTATCGTTGGTTTGTCTCGGTTGCCACCTAATCCTACTGCAATAGTACCTAGAGTCAGACCGTGAAAAGTCTGCAGCGATTTTGATAGCCCACGCAGTGCAAGTGTCATTTTAAACGTTAAACTTCTAAGAAATTATGTCGTATAAATAACACTTACACTGCGTGGGCTATCAAATCCGCTGCAGACTTTTCTTGGTGCGACTCTAGTACAATGTAGCAGCTACTTCAATCCAGCACACATATTTTTTGTTGGATCATCATCATCTCTCTGGAAGTGACTTTTGCGTTATTTGATAGTGATAAAAAACAGTTTTGTTTAAAGCAACAAAAGTTACTTAATTAGGGCGGGATTCCACCAGTATGCGGCACTGTGCGGCACAAGCATATTCAATACAAAAATTCTTGTGCCGCACAGTGCCGCATACTGGTGGAATTCCGCCTTAGACGTGTATGTAATGGCATCTCCATCAAAGCTGCATTATGTATTATTATAAGTACCTATTTTATCTACAAATTATCTTTCCAATTAATTTTACTATTAAGGATGACGCACATTAGACTGGGCCGTGTCCGGGCCGGAGCTTCCGACGCTTACTTTTCTATGACATGACAGGCGATCACGTGGTGCTTTCCATAGAAATCGATGCGCCGGAAGCCCCGGCCCGGTCTAACGTGAGTCATCCGTAACCCTGCGTATTTTTATATTTGAATTCATCAATGATTATTATAGAACTCGCTGGTCTATGTGAAAAAAACAATAGTCTCTCATTTATTGTGCAAATTCTATGCACAATAAAATGATTACGCTAGATAGACCGCTTGCATCACTGGCCTGCGCCCCGCGCCCCGCACCCCGCACCCCGCACCCCGGCTACCTCGGGAACGCTGTCTGCAAGAGTCTCTTTATATAAACGCGCTACAGAACGATCGCCGCCACAATGCCTTGCTAATTGATAAGTGGAGCCTCTTCCTAACAGTCATCTCTTACGCCATGCGGCCAGCGTAATCGTGCCGCAACGTTACGAATGTGAGGGTCAAGTGAGACTAGACTGGAGCCGTGTCGAGTAGGAACGGGTTGAGAAGACGAGTCATTAGAGACGGATGCAATCAGAGGGGGGCTCGAGCTGAGCGCCCTCCGCGGCGCTTAGCTATCGACGAGCGTCGGCCGAGGGCCCGCCGAGCACCGCCTTCGACGACCAGCCAGCCACAGTCAATCGAGTACAATATCTTCACACAAATGTAAGCGGGACTGGTTTTTATACGCGCATTTTTACGCATTACGAAAATATACACACTTGCTCTTGTTAAGATACATGTATGTACCTACTGCATTGTAGAAGACACCTGGCTGTTTGTACCTATTCCCGTTACGTAGTACTTAAGTGTCGGAACAAGATAATAAGCTTAGATGGACTCGAGATCGAGCAAAAATCGTCAACAGCTCACTAGACAGACAGCGCGTGACAGGTGGGGGGGAAATGCAAATGGGACGTCGGGATATATTATAACTTCTCAGTCCACCTCACAGTCGTAACACTAGTCGGTAGTCGCAGAGCGTTAATAGAAGTCTAC
Source organism: Cydia splendana (assembly GCF_910591565.1). NCBI lineage: Eukaryota > Metazoa > Arthropoda > Insecta > Lepidoptera > Tortricidae > Cydia > Cydia splendana. The sequence goes on along the minus strand of NC_085966.1, from coordinate 72,543 downwards.
TATTATCAATTCAAATATCTTATTTACCCTGAGTTGTAAGTATCTCGCTAGGTGCTACATAGGTAAGCCTATTGAGCGAGCACCCTATCCTAGCTAGGGGCTAGGTAGGTTTTGACGACTGCCAGCCTGCGATGCTACAGCCAGGAGACGCTCCTACCCGTAGACTCTGCCACGAGGAGTGCTCGCCGCGTGGAGGTCGCACGATTACTCCTCCTCTCGTCTCGTACTATAACTCGCCGCTTTAATGAGCGCTACACGTATGTAATGTACCCTCATGTAGGTACCTACTCCGACACTAGTCTAATCCCGAAACTAGACCCGCCCGCACACGCGGCTACGCGGCATCCAACTCTTGAATCTTCGTACATTTTGCGATGTTTGGGTTTAATTCTAAGTTGCAGATTTGGCATAATGCAGGTTTAAGGATGATATCAAAATTAACTTATCTGATTTTAAACCGTATTGATATTATATTTTACGTTTCTGAATAAATTGCGTGTAAGGAAGGATTTATGAGCGATATTATTAAATAAAGTGGCTAAGTGCTATCTGTATATTAAGAATACAATATCGAAGCAATATCACCTTTTGACCATAATTTTCTAATCCAGTATAGGTACAGAGGGTTTTAGTAGTAGAACAATTGTGTTAGAAGCCAATATTTTTTGGGAACAATTTTGGTCCCTAAATACGTAACAAAATGACCTGTTTTGTTCAAAGATCATTACATTTTACCAATCTAAGAAAAAAACGAGACAGCAGAAGTTTGACAAAAACATTCCTTTCATGCACCAAAATTGTACCTTATGTCGAATTTTAAAGACTTGAAGTCCTACTACGCGTAATATTAGATTTTTCACTTTCCATACAACATTCATGTTGATATAATAGTTCGTAACACCGCCGTCAGAAGTCGGTCGGTATAATGAACATTCCAAGCATGTGTTTAACTTCTGAATGTCCCATCCAATCTGTCTGCGAGCCCCTTCAAAAATGTCCGCCAACTCGTAAGCGAAGTAGTTAAGGAAGTCCGCCGTGCCTTCTCAATAGGGCCGCGGCCGCCAGGGTCGGCTCGGCTCGGCTCGGCTCGGCTCGGCTCGGCTCGGCTCGGCTCGGCTCGGCTCGGCGCTGATGCCCCGCGATCAAAGTTCGGCGACGAGTACCTAGATACGAGACGGAGGGAAGATAAGAGTCCTTCAACGTGTTATCATCTCTTACCGAGCGCTGGTGACGAACGACCACGCCGCTCCGATGTGCGAGCGGGACATACATGCATATAGCGCTGTATCGCTCACACACCGGAGCGGCGTGTGTGTGATGACCGCGTAAAGGACCTCGAGATAACGAGGGACTGAAAAGTTGGAGTCAGCCGTTTTGATAATTTAATGAACTTTTTCGACTCATTTTGTAAGTAAATGACATTTTTTATCATTTAACAAAACTTCTAAAAGTTTTGGGTTAAAGAGGCTTAATATTATATCAACCCCACTGCACTCCACATTCAATCTGACAACAACATGTCCGGGTAGTCATAACTGTACACGTATACATTATCTAGTGTGAGTCGAGGATGCACTGAGGTACCTCGGCTTGGTTGAGCGCATGGCATGTGGAATAACGCCGCTTTTGCCGGCACTAGCCGCTGCCGCCGTGACGCGCGATTATCGACCTTGTGCCTCGAACACAAGGCTGCAGTGTCCGCACGACACGCGAGCAACACTATTTAATTAACTTTTCGTCTATGCTGCACCCGCGGGCCGCGCAGCGCTCTCTTTGCACTAACTTCTCGTTCTACGGGTACGCTGAAGATGTAGCGCGGCTACGACGTAGCACTGCTACGGCGTAGCGCTACGCGGTTATATATTGAGTTTACTCCGTCGATCGGACGTAAGTTTCCGTCCATGGGGCCCATTGTTGCTGAAGTCTGAGACAACTTTATTTCGAGATTTGTATGTGCAGTCGGATCACGAATCAATACTTTATCAAGGCAATACAAAATTGCTTAACATTTTCAAATATTAATATATAGAAACTGTTTATTTACGGCCTGATTCGGGAAATGAATTAGAGACTCGCTAGATATGAAATAGTAAAGATATTTGTGACGTTCCACTGCAAAAGGTACCTTATGGCGGCTCTCACATATCTTTACTATATCGTATCTAGTTAATCTCTAATTCACTTCCCGAATCGCGCCGTTAGATTTTGCATTAATTTGTAGGTACTGCAGTTTTGTGCATGAATCGTAAGCCAATTCGAACGTATTCTGACATCAGAATGATAACTGAATCATATTATTTAGTTATCATGCGTCTCGTCCGCGCCATCCGATACATGTACAGACAAGTACGAGCGAAATGCACGATAACTGAATAACATCAGTTACATGTAATTCTGATGTCAGTGTACGTTCGAATTGGCTTGTAACGGCTCGATTCTTAAAATGAATTAGATTTCTACTAGACTTCAACAAGTTACGATATGGATAATTTAAAGATATTTGTAAGATAAGATATGTCAAATTTGACGTTTCGGCGATTCTGGAGGTCCTCTTGAACGATTTCGACAAGTTATGACTTAGATATCCAAGTCACATCTAGTCGATATTTAATGTAGATCTAGTTGATCTCTAAATCGTCTCAAGATCTTGTGATTATCTCGAAATCCGAATAGGTCTGTACGAGTATGTGTCTTCAATTTGTATATTATACCTACCTGCGGTAAATGTTATTCCAGTACTTCTGTAAAACGTTAATGTACAGTCACCTGCAATAGTATGTACACAACGAAGGGCGCTATAATATATCTGACACGATCTCATTTATAGAGCCATAAGAGCGTGTCACATATTTTTGCGGCCTTCGAGGTGACGGCACCCATCATCATCATCATTTAATTTTTAATTTAATTATCATTTATTCAAGGACCAACTGAGATCATTTTTGTTAGTACTTACGACTATGACTTATAAAATATTGTTAGTATTATGATCTATATTCTATACAATGTCAGAGATAAATAAATTAATTGAAATCGAAAAGAAATGAAATTAAATCAAAATAAAATATAATAATAATGACTTGATTAAATGAAAATAAATAAATATTAGAGCATTAAATTACAAATTAAAGTTAATAATGATAATTAATAAAAAATGACAAAATATTTATAAAATGTCACTTCGATTAATTTCAATTACTGCGCTTTCTTAGGTAGTTCGCCTCACAAGTTATCAGGTATCAGTGTACGTATTTAACATTTTGGTTTAGGTGTATAGCGCAGCCGTGGTTGAGATACACACAGTCTACACGTTCCGAGATCATTTTCAGAATACTGTTGGTACTGGCGCGGATCCGCGCACCAGCGATGTACATCGCTTGCGCATACTCGCGTAGAAACAGTCAACCCGCGCCTCGGCAAACATCCCTGATGCACTACAGTATCGCGGCAGCCCCATCAGTACCCTGAAAGCGTTATTGAACTGTACTCGAAGAGCATTGTACCGTGTTGCTGTGTAGTTCGCCCATAGGCCGCTAGTGTATAGAGAAGTACAGTACGCTCTGAAAAGAGTGACCTAGACCTGTTTAGAGCATTTAGCGAATCTACGGGCGATCATATTAGCTCTAATAGACAATGCTCTTCGTTCGCGTTCAATATCTGTATCGTCTTTAAGGTCAGATGTCACAATATGTCCGAGATGCTTGAATTGTGATACTACAGTGAGTACCTCCCCGTATAGTAACGTGTTATAGGTGGGATATCGCATGGGCATTTGTTTCTAACCTTAAAGACCATACATCCGCTCTTTTTAACATTGTATTTTAAACCATGACTATTCGCGTACCGTTCACACATACCTATCAGCTTAGTGAGCCTGAGCCCACAGAACTTGGATTATGGGTTTTGGTTCCAGAGAAACAAGATAAATTCACTTGAAACGATTTATTTAACATATGACCGATGCACATACAAGAATACAAGTTCGCTATCTACCGCACAGACGGAGGCGCCATCTCTGGGTGGCAATGTTAAAACTTAAAACTAAACGAGTATTTGTGTGGCTAGTGTTCAATTTTCACATTATTTCAACACTCCCACTAAAATTTAACACTATAAAATAACAATTGGACCCTTTAAACCAAAACAGAATAGGGCATTTACCCAAAAAAAAACTACATACATCAATTAACAATACATCTCAGTCTGGCTTAGTTCAACACACTAACAGGTTCACAAAACTTAACTAAACAAAATTTGATCTCTTAGATAGGTAAAAGCTTGAGTGGGCAAAGCTTTTGTTAAAATATCTGCTAATTGACTTTTACTTGGTATATAATTAATTTTAATCAGGCCCAACTCTACCTTTTCCCTTATAAAGTTATATTTGACATCTATATGTTTTGTTCTTTTATGATAAACAGGATTATTAATAAGCTTAATTGCGGACTGATTATCAACATATAGTACAACATGATCAAATTGTTCACCTAATTCTGACAAAAGAAGCTTTAGCCACAGAATTTCCTTTGCAGCTTCACAAGCCGAGACAAATTGTTTCTGACTGGACCATGTGATTGGACCATTATTCATTTTAAAAATATATCCCGTAGTTGACTTGCGTGTGTCTACGTCACTTGCAAAATCAGAATCTGAAAAACCAACAAGATCATTACTTTCACTTTCTCCATACTTTATACATAAGTCCCGAGTATTAATTAGGTATCTAATTATGCGTTTAACAGCGTTTACATGCTGTTGACTCGGATTATTTACATACCTGCTCAGTACATTCACAGCATATGAAATGTCAGGCCTCGAGACTGAACACAAAAACAATAAAGAGCCTATAGCTTCCCTATACGGAAAATCCACAGTATTTTCATCTATATTTTTAGTTATAATTACATTAACATCTGCAGGGGTACTAGCCGGATTTGCAGAACTCATACAAAACTTATCAATTATTTGCCTTATATACTCTTTTTGATGAATACATATATAGTCATCAGTTCTTTCAATTTCCATGCCAACAAAGTATTTCAAATTTAATTCTTTTATTTTGAAAGCTTGTTTTAAATAGTTTATTATTTCTTGAATAATCTTTTTATTGGAGGAAATTACAAGAGCATCATCAACATAGATGATTAGAAACACTTTGGTGTCATTAAAAACTCCTATATATATACAATTGTCTGCCTGTGATTGTATAAATCCATATTTAGTTAAGAAATGGGTAAACCTTTTGTTCCAGCAACGAGAGGCCTGCTTCAGACCATACAGAGATTTATTTAATTTTAACACAAAATTCTTATTTAATGGAACACCGTCAGGAATTTCTATAAAAATATCTTCATCAAGGTACCCGTTAAGGAAAGCAGTTTTTACATCAAATTGCTGAATTTCTAATTTATATTTTGCTGCAATAGACAGAAGTATTCTAATAGAGTCATACCTTGTTGTCGGAGAGAATATTTCTTGATAGTCAACATCCTTGATCTGGTTAAATCCCCGAGCACACAAGCGAGCCTTATAACGTGTCTGATCATTTTCAGTTTTCTTTATAGCAAAGACCCATTTAGTAGTAAGGGTTCGTTGACCAGACCTTTCAACTGGACTCCATGTATTATTTTCCTTGTGAGCCAACAATTCTTCTTTAATGGCTTCTGACCATTCTTTTCTTTGGGGGCTCTGCAAGGCTTCAGCATATGTTTGAGGCAATGACAGCTCGACGAGATTAGCTTCCAAGTTTCTGTTATTTCGTGGTCTCAGAAATATATCTCTACGTGGCATAATTTCTATTTCTTCAGACTGCTCATATGGTGAATCATCACTGTTACAACTTAGTATGCTGTCCGATCCTGATGTAGAGGCTCCCACCAGTGCGTCATCCATCACTTCCTCAGTCTCCTCATAGTTCTTTTCTTCACTATCATCCTCAAGACACATTTGAACAACATTTTTTTTTATTTCCGGTACCTGATTCTCGTCAAAGATGACATTTCTTGATACTTTCACTGTCTTTGTATTCATGTCATACATTCTGTAGTTAGTGTTGTCATAACCAACTAGTATCATTTTCTCACTCTTCTTTTCCAGCTTCGTTCTCAACTGATCCGGAATATGGACATAGCCGACACTACCAAATACCTTCACATGGCCTAGCTGAGGTTTGGTGCCATTCCACAGCTCAAATGGTGTTTTCATTGGAGTCTGGCTAGACGATGTTCTGTTTAATATGTACACTGCACAGTTAACAGCTTCTGCCCACAGGTATAGTGGCACATCTCTTGCGTACAGCATAGAACGAGCAGCTTGAACAATTGTACGTAGCTCGCGTTCGGCCCGACCATTCTGTTGAGATGTGTAGGGGGCAGTGCGCTCATGAATTATCCCCTCTTTGTCCATATAATCTTGAAAAACTTTATTTACATACTCTCCACCATTATCAGTATGCAAATATCTAACACTGTGCATGTATTTATTTTTCACAATATTATTATATTTCTGGAACATTTCTATGACATCACTTTTGTTTTTAATAAAATATACATGCCTGTAACTTGTAGCTGCATCTTTGAATAACACAAAGTATCTCATTCCTTGGGCTGAAGTGTGGCTCATGGGTCCACATACATCACTGTATACTAAATCACCAGGCTGTAGTTCTCCTCTTGCAGATTTGTGAAATGGAAACTTGCATTGTTTCCCATATGCACATGCCTCACAAACAAAGTCAGTTTTTTCACTGTCTTTTATTTTTAAACCTTCTACAACACTATTTGCACACATTGTTTTAATTTCTTTTAAATTAATATGACCTAAGCGTTCATGCCACTTTTTAATGTCATTTTGGTCTTTTAGCACTAAATTACAAGTCTCTGGAACCACTGTTTTTATATCTAACACATACAAATTATTTTCTGTGATTTTAGCTGTCATAACTACTTGATTGTCTTTGTAAATTAAAGCACTCGCATGTTTCTTTATGATAGTGTAAGATTTTCTTACTATCACACCCTCAGAAAATAAGTTTCTATGTAAACTTGGTACATACAGCACACCTTGTAGTTCACTATTCTCCCACTGTCCATTGACAAGTCTTTTTATTAACACTTTGCCGATACCGCACACATCAACAGTTTGTTTGTTCCCTAAAGTCAATTTTTTCTGGTCGCACTCATAAAGTTCAGAGAAGTAGTCCTTCCTATAACTAATGTGAGCCGATGATCCACTGTCCAAGATCCAAGTGTTTTCTTCAGCATGAAAAGAGCTGTCTTCTATATTAAATGCTAACATGTCTGTAGCATCTTTCTGTGATTTCCCATTCTTGGATTTTCTTGGAAAGCGACACTCTTTTGAGAAATGACCCCGCTTTCCACAGTTATAACATTCAAAACGATGTTTTGTGTTTCTATTTTGGTTTGTACTACTTCCAGTAGCTTGTGGCTGATTCTGTAATGGTACATCTCGATTCTGTTTAGGTTGATTCTTCCAGGTCTTCCCAGCTACTAGAAGAGCTGTCTCTTGTTCTTCTACAGATGCCAAGCTTGCTTCTTCATCTAATAGACGAGCCGTTAAGTTATTAAGAGTTTGTTTATCAGAAGATAATGACATCCAGGCTTGACGCAGCGATCTATATTTAAGAGGCAATGTCCCAAGTATTTAAGTGATTATTGCCATATCGCTAACAGTTTCACCGCTTTCTTTTAATTGTTTTGCTAAGGTCTCCACTTTCGAAATGTGTTGTGCCACACTATCACCCGGTGACATTTTATACTGATAAAACTTCTCGTGGATTAACATTTTGCAAAGTTCACTCTTTTGCTCATAAATTGATTCAAGTTTTGACATAATTTCTGAAGCAGTTTCACAGTTTTCTATTAGTGTAATTTGCTTGAAGTCCATCGAAGACGTAATTATATACATGGCCATGCCGTCATTTTTTAACCACTCCTTCAACTCCTTGGCTTCTGTAGTTGGTTTTGGAGTTGAAATGTCGATTCCCTTCGCCTTTAATGCACATTTGACTTGAAATCTCCATTGTCTAAAGTTATTTCCATCAAATTTCTCCAAATTCATTGGGCGCGTGGGGTCCATTTTGAGGTTATGTCGCCGACAATGAACAACACTTTTTTGAACTTTTCTTTGTAGTTTTCTTCGGTATTTCTATTTTCAGAGTTTCCTGGGCCCATAACCACTTGGATTATGGGTTTTGGTTCCAGAGAAACAAGATAAATTCACTTGAAACGATTTATTTAACATATGACCGATGCACATACAAGAATACAAGTTCGCTATCTACCGCACAGACGGAGGCGCCATCTCTGGGTGGCAATGTTAAAACTTAAAACTAAACGAGTATTTGTGTGGCTAGTGTTCAATTTTCACATTATTTCAACAACAGGGAGAGGCACTCAGCAGCACCATATCGTCGGCGTAGCTGATATTGTTTACGCATACTCCATCAATATGGCACCCGATGCGGGTGCTGCTGAGCTCCTCTATCACACCGAAAAAAATAATTTTCTACAATACTACCAGAACGTATAGTAATTAAAAATATAGTTATACCTACTAAAATCCGGTAGTAATAACAAAAAATGTTGTATCGTGTAAAACTTGTTTTTTAAACATCACTGTTTAATTCTAGTTAAATGCAATTTAGTACTGCTTACAATTTCGTTGTATATGTAAAGATGCAAGTGTTGTAAATATTAAACGTTTGTCTCGTTTAATATATGCATCGTAACACTAACTATTGATATGTAAAAATAAAGATACGAGTGTACACGTTACAAGTTATTATGTTGTGGTTACTATAATGCATTGTAGTCTGAACGAATCAAACAGTTGTGCCAACACAACGGTGTATGCGCGGGTGGCGGGGGGCGGAGAAAGGAATTGCGCAAGTCACAGAACGGCAGCCATTACGCCAGCGTCTTACGTTCCGGCCGGTCGATGTTTTATTTACGTAGATCCTGTCCATAATTTTATTGTAAACTAGTACAAGTGTATAGTATAAGTGCGTGTTGTTTGCGTGTTGCTGACACAGTGAAATGTGCGGGCTCCGATTAAGGAAAAGTCCTCTACGTGTCTCGCCTGCATTACTCCGCCGGGGCCGACGAGGTGGTGGAGTACGTCCGCCGGAAGACTGGCTACACGCTGAGGGTGCACCAGCTACAGTCGCGTCACTATGTGCACTTCAGTTCATTTGTAGTGCGCGTGCCGCGGCCTCTGCAGGACACCATCGCAAGCGCGGACTTCTGGCCGAAGGGTGTGGTGTTTCGGCGGTTCCGGGGCAACCTGCCGAATCCTACGCCGAGTCAGATGACGCTACGGAGCCACGCTGTTACGTCGTCGCCCAAATCCAATGTTTAATTTGTATGTCATTTTTGTGTCTATTGTTTTCTTTGTGGAGACAAAATGTTTTTTTCTTTTGTAGTGTCACAGTGCCTTGGTTTTACTGTAATGCTGTGTTACTTATTTGATCAATAAAATAAAAAAATAAGTGTGCTTAAAAACTTGTCTGTATTTACTAGAAGAGCAGTGTACTGGTTATATATTGTTCACGTAACCAGAACCCACTGTGCTGAAGGGACTTCTAAACGGGCCATATGTTCACTGCAATATGTGGCCGGCAACTATTAGTGTCCCTCTCTAAAATGTGAGTAAGAGGACACCAATAGTTGCCGGCCACATATTGCAGTGAACATATGGCTCGCTTAGAAGCCCCATTAGCACAGTGGGTTCTGGTAACGTGAACAATATAAAACCAGTACACCGCACAAATCGTTCAGTTACATATACTGAATACCTTGTTATAACAACAGGACAGGAACGTATATGTTACTGTATTATTTAGTAACCATTAACAGACCGGCTAGTTGGGTTTACTAAAAGTCTTATACCCACTACTATACACTTCATAGAATTAACAAATTTAATTTAACAAGAATGGTCTGGTTATGTTTACAAAGTGTCCTGTCGTCACATATACAACAAGACAATATAGTACAGCTAACCAGATTCTGGTTACCAGTACCAGGTTTTTTTTTCAGTGCATGCAGTGCGTTTACATACAGGTTGAAGAGCTTAGGCCTTGTCGGTGGAGTAATCGCCAATCATTTCTTTCTTGTGCCAGTTTTTTAATTTCCCACCCACCCATACTGACTGACCCCATACCCATATTGGCAGAAAACAAAATTAATGCAATGTTCGTAATAAAATAAGTGTGACAAACGCTTATCACAGTTGTATCACATTACGAATATTGTATTCATTTATTGATACCTTCCGGAGGTCATTATCGAGATGACCCACGGGAGTCAGCGTCACGCCGACTGGCGGCGGCGGCGGCGTCACGCCGACTGGCGGCGGCGGCGGTGGCGTCACGCCGACTCACGGCCACGGGGCACGGCTGCATGTGATCATGAAGACAATCAGTCACATTTTGCCATCTTTATTTATAGCATGTACGACCACTAGCTCTGACCAAGAAAACAAATATACCTACGCTGATTTATATGACATTAGAAATAGAAATCAAATAATTTTTATTGCCATTTTTTTTTTGTCCTGTGTATAAACACGAGAAGAGATATTTAAGTGTTATGAATTAAAGCTTTCTAGTAGAACATTGCATTCTGTACCGATTATCTGTTGATGTCGTTATAATTTAAAGGAAATTCCTTATTCAAACGTTATGATATGAAGGAAGAAAAATCTGAAAACTTTTGACTACGCAAGTGCAACGAGTGTAGCAAGATACCTATGTATATAATATATGTAACTATAATATTACAAGGATGCAGGCAGCATCGTCAGTGAAAGTGCGTGTAGCAGGCGTGGGCGGGGCGTGGCGGAGTGGTGGGGGGAGGGGGGGGGGGGGAGGCGACAGCCCGCGGCGCTATGTAGGTCAGGGCCGGGGCGCGCCACGCACCGAGAGAGGACAACCGACACGGGCCCGCGACATTCACTACACGTCTCCAGGATTATTTCGCCTCTTATGACAGATGCTGGGCATTTCTCGACGGCACGCCGGCAGGTAATATCGGCATTCGTGGGGTTGCGGCGTCGGCCCGCAGGCGGCCGGCTCGCGCGTCACGTGAGCTACAGTAGGCGGTGGAGTTAGCAATGTAAACGGAAGTTATGAAGACAATGCTTTCCCAAATATGTTTTATTTAGCGCGACTGGATATATAAATCCCATCTTTTTGTAGGCAGCCTACGTATATATATACTTATGTGTAGACCTCGAAAGAACACTTCTTCCCAAAGTTTTTCGACAGTTGGTTGTCGCTCAAGTTTTTGACGTAATAACAGACAAGTTACAAGTTGCCAAAGATTTTCCCTGAATAAATTGTTCGAAAGTTTTACTCAAAGTTACACGAGTCATTCCACATTTACTTTAAAACAAGTTCATATAGTACACCGATTCCATTACATGTCTGACACATAAGTAGGTATTAATAGTTTATAAACGAGTTAAACATTACTTAAACATATGGGACATGAAAAATCTTGCTATATCTGGCTCTGAAACATAGGTATGTCTTGTGTTGAAAAATAGCCTTTACTATGGGCTCGATTCGGATTTTGAAATAGACATCTATTAGATATCTTTTAAACATCACCAAGATACGATAACGATATGTTTAAGATCTAACCTGTCAAATATGACATTTGCGCGATTCTAGAGATACTCTTGAACGATTTCCTCAGGATATGACTTGGAGATCCAATTCACATCTAATAGATATCTTACGATATCTAACGTAACAGCAACATTGGTTGCCCGAATTGCGCTGCAAAAGAGAACTAGTTGATATCTAAACTGTAACGTATCTAGAATGGATCTAGTACGTATCGTCTCTTATGAATATCTTGAAATTCGAATACGGCAGTAATAGTCTTCTATCGGCGCGATTCGCGAAATGAATTAGAGATTCACTAGATATGAAATAGTAAAGATATGTGACGTTCCACGGCAAATGGTACCTTATGGCTCCGCAATAATATTATTGCGGAGCCATATTATTTCATATCTAGTGAATCTCTAATTCATTTTCGGAATCGCGCCGTATGTTCATTGAGCCGCGCCAAACAGAAGCCTGCCGTTTTTCAGCATGAGAAAATGAGATTTTAATGAATGGTGAGTGTTTTGGGGAGTTATCGTTATACTAATAGAAGGGTAATTAGCCACAATTAGTAATTAGCGTAATGAGTGTTTCAGCGGTCGTTAAACGCAGCAGTCTTGTTACAACGCCTGCAGCGCGGTGACGTATGGTCGCTCCATCGAGATACCATTTGGTGCAATGTTATATGGAGTAGCACGACCATGGTACCAGGGAGCTGTTAGTGTTAGTGAGTGAGTGGTAGTGTAGTCATTAGTCAACCCCTCCGGCTTTGGGGTTGATTGGTGGAACGGTAAAACTTTACATAAGTACTTACAAAACTGCCTCAGTCGCCTGGTTAAACAGAATTGTGGTATGCGATATAAGAAAATGGCATTACCTTCAGGCGCAACGCCTAGCCGCAATTTGTTTTAGCATATATATACACATACAGGGTTCTTTTTTCAATTCAATTCAATACTTTATTTCCGAGAATATGGTACATACAATGTTGGTTAGTAAAAGGTGTTAGGTCAGCATATTCTGCCGGCATACATCGGCGTAGAAATATTTACATAACTATGTACATGGGGAGTAAAATTAAATATTAAAATTAAAATTCAGTCAGTACGTATAAGATTATAATAAATGTCATTTAAAAAATTCATCTACAGAGTAAAAACATTTTTCAAGTAACCACTGAAACATTTTTTTTTTTCAAATTTACATGTCGGTAGAGTTTTGAGGTCATCTGGCACTCTATTAAATATTTTTACAGCCATATTACAGACATTTGACTGGGACACTTTCAGCTTCCGCGCAGGTATAGATATAGCTGAAGTGGCTTCCTGCTGGGCCTTTGCTTATTTACCACTTCATCGTGAAGTGGAAAAAGCTGAGGCTGTTTTTTGACAAATTTAGAAATTTCTAAAATGTACTGACAAGGCCATGGTAGAATTAAGTTCTTGAAATATTGGTTTACAGTGGGCGAGATATTCACTTCCGCTTACAGCTCTGATGCAAGCTTTTTGGGTCACAAATGCTCTTTGGATATCAGTACTATTACCCCAAATGATAAGACCGTAACGCAAAATTGAGGCGACATAACCATGATAGGCTGACATTGCAGCTTCTCTTGATGCTATAGATCTAAGCCGCCGCAATGCAAAAACAAATCTATCCAATCTGGAACATACATTTTCAACGTGTGCTCTCCAATTTAAATGTTCATCTAGAGTAATACCAAGAAACGTGGTTGAATCAACAAGTTCTACATTAGAATTGTTACAATTAACATTTAGGTTAGTATTAGTAGAGTTACGAGTTTTAAACTTAATAATTTTAGTTTAATTAAAAGTAGTCTTAGCCAAGTTTAATTTAAGACAATTATTTTCCAACCATCTAGTCGTATTATGCAGTTCATTAATTGCTTCGTTTTCTAGGTCACTATTATTGCTAGACTTTATGATTAGGGTAGCATCATCAGCAAACAAAATGCATGTATGTTTTAGTATGTTTGGCAGGTCATTAATATATGTTAAAAATAACAGAGGACCGAGTATGCTTCCCTGTGGGACGCTACAATTACTTGTTTTTGGTAAAGACTTGTAGGTGATTTTCTTTTTCTGGACTATTTTAGTAATTTCTGTGTATTGTTTTCGCTCAGACAGATAGCTTTTGAGCCAGTCATTAGCCTTTCCCCTAATGCCATATTTTTCTAGTTTTGTTAATAGAATTTTGTGGCAGACGCTATCAAAGGCTTTGCTCATATCTAGGAAAACTGCTAAGATACGTTGGTTGTCATTAAGTGATTGGGTAATATGTCTAACTAAAGCAAAGCAAGCATGAGATGTAGAAGTACCCCTTCTAAAGCCAAACTGATTTGGATGGATAACATTAGCCCTGTGGGAGAAGTAATTATTAATTTTATTGTACAAAGCTTTTTCGAAGACCTTAGATAATACCGCTATTAGTGCGATTGGGCGATAGTTATTTATCAAACTCGGGTCACCCTTTTTGAAAAGGGGTTTGATAATGGTTAATTTTAAGCGATCAGGAAAACAGCCTTGCTCAAAAGATAAGTTAATCAAGTAGCTGAGAGGTGATGCTATTTGGACTGCACATTGTTTTAATAACTTAGTTGGAATTTCATCATAACCAGTTGAGTTAGTGTCATTTAAAGATTTAATAATTTTTATTACGTCATACTGATCTAAGGGAGAAAGAAAAATGCTATTATTAACAGTTTTTATATCTGGAATTTCATTATAAGTATTTGCATTTACATAGGAATTATTGATGTAAAAGTCGTTAAATATCTCACACATTTTCAAAGGGCCATCTAATACTTTGTCATCAATTTTAATGTTTATAATTTCAGATTTGTTAATATTTAAGTTTAGATTATCTTTTATTACATTCCATGCTGCTTTACCCTTATTTTTGGAATTATTTATATAAGTAATATTATTAAGTTGCTGGGCCTTGTGAATGCACTTTTTTAGTAACTTCGAATATGCTAAATATTTGTGTTTGTTATACTTTTTGTTTGTGTGCTCTTTATGGTATTTAAAGTATAAATTTCTTTTTTTAACACATGATTGCTTTAGCCCTTTCGTAATCCATTTATTTTTTATAGGTTTATTTTTTACTAGTTTATTTATAGTTGGAAAGCATAAGTTGAAAAACAAGATGATTAAGTCATGGAACTCTTCAAATGCAATATTGAGATCCAATGCCTCAAAAACTTGGTTGAAAGAAAGGCATGAAATATACTTATAAAATTTGTCTACATTTTCTTATTTTTGGGCAGTAGGCCATACGGTAATAATATAAGTTGCGAAAAATCCCCAAAAAATGTTAGTGAAATAAATATAATATATTTCTTTATCGTTTTCAATTTGTAGCCACTTTTTGAAATAATATGTACTTATTCAAAATATTCAACGTGTGCTTGGTCACTCTAAAGTACGCGCTCAAAGGCGGGGCACAGCGTTGTCAAGTAGCACGAGACATCACCCTTATCTGTCTATCTCACTTACCACTAAGAAATAAAAAAAGAGGGTAGTCTGTCTTGCACACGGAGTTGCTAGCGAGTGGTAGGTCATGGTTACTAAGAGATAAGAAGAGCTCAAGGTGCATCCAGCGATCCAGCACAATATGACCCCGAGACCCTTATAACTTTAGTAACTAGAGATGTCCAAGCCTAGTTATGATTACGATGGAGCGTAGGTACGTAGTACTTTGCTTAGCCTCTGTAACTTAAACCTTAGGGTACACTATATGTGCGTATACGCTACTACTAGGTACATCACCATCAAGCATTTATAGCGTGACAACTCCAAACGTACCTAGATAGAAGCGCTGCCGCTGCCATGTCAAACCCTTAAAGGAAGCCGTAAAACCGTGACTATACGGCAGATAAGTAGCTTATGAGCGATGAAGATAGCCGGCGCCGGTGCAGCGATAGCATGTAGGTCCTTCACAGTTACACTATCTGTTGAAGGCAAGCTGCGCAGTAAGCCGACCAGTATACTCCGGTCTACGATCGACAACTAATCTAGCGGTCAGGTTACACTAGTAACTAGCTCTTATAAGAATAGAAACCAGTTTGAGAATATAGGGAGGAGGTTCGAGGTGTAACGCGGCCGTAAAGCGCGCGGATGTGGCGCCGCGATATCGCTTATCTTGCGCCTCCGCCCGCCCCCGCCCCGCCGCACCCCTTCTCACCTCATCGCACCCCGTACAGCACCTGCCGGCCCGTTCGGAATATCAGCTCGGCAATTACGCGGCGACGCGGCGACGGACGGAATGCGATTATCCGGCCGCCGATCTCGCGGGACACGCCACTACAGCTTGAATGATCTTTTTCTGTCTACTAAAGTCGTCGTCCATGCATAAACTAAAAGATAGATACACTGAAAGAACCAGTCTAGCGTCTTGGGTCCAACCCAGGACGTTATAAAATTCGCGACCAGGCGGCTTAGCACGGTCGCGTTTTTATCCCTTGTCACCATGCCTGTCACGTTCTAACAAGTATGTAAGTGCGAAAGGGACGCGCATAGTGATAGTCGATAAAAATGGAACCGTGCTGAGCCCGCAGATCAGCCAGGTTGCTTTAATATTGTCCATGTGATTTCAATTTAGAAATAAACTAGTAGTTCGCCCCGAAATGAGAACTCGCGGTTTGCCAAAAATTATACAGAGCGATTGACTTTGATGCACCTACTTACTCGTATAGTTCGACATAAAATAGTAGAAAATAATTTTCAAGAAAAAAAACCGACTTCTATGGGGGCCGGTGAAAGATTATTGTACATAGATGGTGCACTATGTAGAAAAGGAGGTAAAACCACCCACTTTTCAAGTAGGTAGCATTTCGTTTCTGTAAGGGTCGCAGTTTTAGCCTCACGAACCCACTTCTCTGATAGCAGTTCGGTTCTGTGAGGATTGCAGTTCGAACCTAACCAAAACCACTTTTCTAGTAGCATTTCGTTTCTGTAAGGCTCGCAGTCTTAACCTAACCTAACCCACTTTTTTCGGTTCTGTGAGGATCGCAGTTCAAACCTAACCTAACCCACTTAACGGCGCGTGCGGTGCGGTGTACGGGGGTTTGAGCGGGAGGGGCTAGTAAGTTTGGCATCATTATACTTTATACCTACATTTTATGGTAGGTAATCATAGTGGTTTATTTAGTTTAGGTATCAGTGGTTTTCCGGGTCAAGGTCCGAGTCCAGGTCCGAGTCCGGGTCCAGTACCGGGTCCAGGACCAGGTCCAGTACGAGGTCCAGGTCTAGGTCTTGGTCCAAGTCCAGGTCCAGGTCCAGGTCCAGGTCCAGGTCCAGGTCCAGGTCCAGGTCCAGGTCCAGGTCCAGGTCCAGGTCCAGGTCCAGGTCCAGGTCCAGGTCCAGGTCCAGGTCCAGGTCCAGGTCCAGGTCCAGGTCCAGGTCCAGGTCCAGGTCCAGGTCCAGGTCCAGGTCCAGGTCCAGGTCCAAGTCCAGGTCCAGGTCCATGTCCAGGTCCAAGTCCAGGTCTAGGTCCGGGTTCAGGTCCAGATAAGAGCCCGGATCCAGGTCCAGATCTGGGTCCAGGGCCAGCTCTGTCAAAATCGAAATTCGAAATCGCCAAACGTGTACTATGCGTCGTTGAAGAGGAGTTCCGTTCTGATCATCATCAGCAGTTCCACTTCATCAAATACGACAGTTTTTAATGAAAATGCTTGATTTTCTGATGAAAATACAAAAGTCTCCATACGCATGCCTTTAAGATTTGAGGAGTTCCCTCGATTCCTCACGGATCCCATCATTAGAACTCGAGCTTGACAAAAATGTGGCTTAAAAACTAAACTTGCTTAACAAACATAACGAAGAGGACAAATCGCCAAACGTGAACTATGCGTCGTTGAAGAGTTCCGTTCTGATCATCATCAGCAGTTCCACTTCATCAAATGCGACAGTTTTTAATGAAAATGCTTGATTTTCTGATGAAAATACAAAAATCTCTTTACGCATGCCTTTAGGATTTGAGAAGTTCCCTCGATTCCTCGTGGATCCCATCATCAGAACTCGAGCTTGACAAAAATGTGGCTTAAAAACTTAACTTGCTTAACAAATATAACGAAGAGGACAAATCGCCAAACGTGAACTATGCTTCGTTGAAGAGTTCCGTTCTGATCATCATCAGCAGTTCCACTTCATCAAATGTCACTTTTTTGAATGTATATGCTTGATTTGTTGATAAAACACATAAGTCACTAAATGTATGCCTTTAAGATTTGAGGAGTTCCCTCGATTCCTCATGGATCCCATCATCAGAACTGGGTTTTGACAAAAACGGGACCAATCTGTATGCATATACATACAATCAAAAAAATAATTTTCAATATTGGTCCAGTAATGACGGAGATATGGAGTAACATAAAAAAAAAATCACAATCGAATATCCTCCTTTTGAGATATGGAAGTCGGTTAATAAATGAGTGCGCCACTTTTTATGTAGCTGTCACATTTTTGACGTAAAATGCTTACACACGGCAACAATTTATAGTCTGTCAAGCCATTTCCGTCAGTAGAAAAAAGCGGCTAAAAATGTAGGCGCGAAGGGTTATAGTCATGGGACTATTTTCTCTGGAGAAAATTTGAATATCGCGCCTTTTTCTACTGACAAACTTGTTTGACCGACTATAGTATGGAAATTTTAGAGTTCCATTTTATTTAATTTCTACTATTTTATGTCACTGGATCAAAAATCGCGTGGATATATTACAAGGTCTTTGGAGCCCTTAACTGATACTGTATCTGTGGTAAGCCGAAATATTTCCTGTCAAATGTCAAATACCTATATTAAGTTTATTTTTATCTTGCTAATTATTTCAAAATGGTAAATTTAAAAACGATATTATAAAAGTGCAAGCCGAGCACTTTCATTTGATACCAAACTCGATCATACTTTCTTGCAAAAAGATGACCAGAATAGCAAGGCCCCTCACAAATAGCTTTTTAGCCTTCTATGCTCTTCTAGCTCAATAACCCCTTGATCGAGCCTGCTCATAATTTAATGACTAAATTATAATGCCCTCAACGACACGTTTACCCAATTTCATTTAAATTAGAACAAATTTACTTAAGTTCTTGAGTATCAAACTATCCTCTGATAGTTCAGCTTAAAAACATCGAAATGCCGGGACGTGCCCCTAGCCAGCCGCGTGTCCCAAGTCGAATGTAAGAACTTCGTTCGCTTCGCTCGCTCGTTCGATAATAAGTTTACTTATTTCTTTACGATTCAACTTAGGACTTGCGTCAAGCGTGTAGAATAGATATTTATCCCTATTATCCGAAACTGAATATTGCATCTCAGCTATAACTCGTAAGTGAGCAGTGGGCGAGTAGTTTCCTTCTCTTACAACTTACACCAGGCGGTGTAGTGTAGTGGCCCGGAGCTTCCGACGACTGAACAGGGAGCGTGAGCGTAGAGTGTGGGTCGATGTGTTGTTTGTAATAAATTCCGTGGCAGCAGGAAATGAGCCCGCGCTTGTAATCGCCTCGCAGGCCCGCCGCTCCGCCGGCCGGCACCGCCAGGCGCGAGGCAACTACATATATGTTAGGGCTCGGCTTCCTTTTGAGCGCTAATCGTGGTAACTCGTAGTAGGAAGGCTGAGGTCTTCGTTGTAGAAAAGAAACTTCGTTGTAAAATACTCATATTTATCGTTTATTTATAACTTTACACAGCACACTTTTTAAACTATCAGCACTTTAGCTATTTATAGTAATATTAGTAGCACCATCGTACAATAAATAACAATAATACACTTTTAGGATACTTTTTGTCAGCATAGGCTGTTAAGGTCTTACTCCTAAGGTTGCTCAGATAATAATGGTTGCTTTAATGAGGTGCAAGGCCTTTTATTAGACCATCGCCCCTCCAATCTCGACCACTTCCACCTGTTCGTCAGACGAGGTGGGCTGACCGGTAGTGACGTCACAATTGTTTAATTATTTTAACAACTAAAGTAAAATTGGCAAGTTCAATCACCTTACTTTTTATAATTGAACACAAATAAATAAAAATACGGTATTATTACTCTTATTTTTGGAAAGCCGCTAACACGGCCATACCAGAGATATATATAACTCCGTATAAGATAAATAAAGTCTAAGAAAAAAACGTGCCTCGGACGGCCAAGGAAAAGTCATTCTCGAATAGATGGCGCCATTACCTTTGGCCTATTCTCGGCTAGATGGCGTTAACGACACCGTTTGGTATTTAACAATTTTAACACATATCAGTGAAAGAACATGGGTCAGTATGGAACAATAAAAAATAAGAATCATTTATCCGTAAACATATTTTGATTATTTTATACATTTTCAATTTTATTTTAAGTTTTAATCGTGTGTCGATAGATGGCAGTAAATGTACCGTGACTACAAAATTGACAATGACAGGACCCCTCTATACTATCTATTCTCTTTGGCCATACTGACCAGTGGCTCGTGCTCAGAGACACTTAAAGTGTTCGTATTAATTAAGTTTTAATTAATAAAAGTACAGATTGATTTAAAAAAATTACAACAGATCATTGAGCTTACCGCTTGATTTTTATGTCAGATACAGCAGGTATCATATTGTTATTTTATTTTTCTAATGAATTATCGATTATTTTAACTTGTGTTAACAAAGATTCAACATAATTAATGTTTCTGTCTTATGTACGATCATGATGCGTTCTTATGATTTTAGATTAATGAATTATACTTGGATATAAAAATTAAATGCATTTTATACAGTCTAATAAAATTATTGATTAGTTCCCGCTAACACGGCTATTTATGACTGTTTTGCTTCGGTCATTCTGACATCAAGTGATAATTTAATAATATAATTGATCCTAGGGGTTCGAATGTTTTAATTATTTTCAATTCATTTTAAATTCACAAATACTTTAAAAAAAGAAATTTACTTGCTTGTACCTTTAAATTAATGTTGGTTTTATATTTTTAATATTTTTTTTGTATGTTTTTATTTTTGCCAGAGGAAAAATGAGTTTACCGACGCTTCGGAAAGGCTCTGGTGGAAAAGAAGCGCCAAGAAAAACCTCCAGGTTGCCTTCTTTTACAATTAAGTGTAGTTAATTATGTTTTGGCATCTTTTGTTGGTTAATACCGATTATTATGATTGATTAAATTTGCTGAATTGTAAATCTTGGGTTTACTTATATTTAGGGACACTACGCAGCATACTTCCTATTTACTAATGGTAAGTGAAATTCTATTAAAATTAGTTCTTTGGTATCTGAAGTGATTAAATGATCATAATTTGTTTATGGAATTTTATTTATGGACTTTATTGATTCAATATAACTCATTAATACATGAGAACCAACTATGAAGTTTAACGCTTCTAAACAAAGATTAGGTAAGCATCATAAGCTTTACATAACATGAGAATAATAAAAAAAAAACAGTGGTTTAAAGTCTCCACCTCATTCAAAAAGCGTTAGTAATATTGTGAAATCAATTGACTAGACCAAAACTAATGATCAATAAAAAAAAATAAGAAAAGGAACACAACACTACACAATGGATTTGCACGATGGGGTAGGTTACGTGCTTTTAATTTAATATTATATTATCATAAAACTATTTTAAATAATCTCTAATAAAAGCTGTTATTACTTTGTTTTAGTTCAAATTAAAGCTATAGTATTTCTTTAATGTCTGAAATGATAGATTGTTCGTATTATTGTTTATGCTATTTAAATTTCTGGACTTTATTTCTTAACTCATATTACACATGAGGACCAAACACGAAGTTGAACCTGTCTTGAACGTTGCTAAACAAAGATTAATTTGAATTTAGGATGAGGAGGATCAATTGATGAGCCGAAACTCGTGCTCGAGTAATCGGTTTAAAAATAAGGAATGCTTTATTGAACGGCCCAGTTATTGGATTAATCCCTCTGAACCATCCATATAAGTGGCAAATTTTATCCTTTTAACGGCCCAGTTGTTGGAGTAGTCCCTCTGAACCATCCAAACAAGTGGCAACTGTTTATACTTTCAAATCTTTCAATAGCCCAGTTACTAGACTAGATCCTTCTGATGAATCTAAGTAAGTGGCACACACATTACTTAACGTGGTTGTTTTTATAGATAGTTGTTCACGTAGGATCTTAAATTGAATTTGAAAAAATTATACAATAGTAAAAGTTCAAAAAGTGGTATTCACTCAATCACTCTGTTCGGATTTTTATCTTCTGTGGAATTTTCATATTTTCATTCATGACTGAATATTACCAAAAAGAATAGATAGTATAGAGGGGTCCTGTCATTGTAAATATTGTAGTCACTGTAAATTTACTGCCATCTATCGACACACGACTAAAACTCAAAATTAAAACGTATAAAGTTATCAAAAAATGTATATATATGGATAAATGATTTTATTATTTTTATATCAATTTGATCCATGTTCATTCACTGATATCTATGTGTTAAAATTGTTAAATATGAAACGGTGTCGTCACGCCATCTAGCCGAGGATAGGCTAAAGGTGTGTGCGCCATCTATTCGAGAATGACTTTTGCTTCAATTCCGAGGCACGTTTTTTCCTTAGACTTTATTCGTCTTATACGAAGTTACATATGTCTTTGATATTACCTATGGCATGCTAAAGGGTTTTTCCAAAAAAAAAAAAACATTATGAGGTTGGATTCGTAATAAACGGTGTTCTTCATTAAATAGTCTCTACATTTTTTTTTGTAATAAGTATCATTATAGCAAAAGATTGGCTGTTTTAAAGAGATGACATTATTGTGGTTTTGTACTTTGTCCTTAATGAATCGATTTATGATTTGTCATTTTGTGTTACCATGTAAAGGACGTCTGTCAGATTTGGATTGGCTTCATGATAATTTGTAACTTGATAAGTACCTACTACTATTGTAACTAGTACCTGGTGTAGTTGACTTATACGAGATAAGTAATCATAAATCGCAAGTACCTACAACATATCATTATGTCTCCTCTGATCACTTGAATCATTGCTACTTAAATACGTACTTACATTTAAGTTTAAACACTCGTAAACTAATGTCTCTTTTGCATCTTTGTATTTAAATCGGTTTCCTCCTGTTGTAAATCCTGATGTGTGTTAGAATCCAAAAGCAGGGCGGCGCCACAATAACACGTACTTCTACAACAAAACACAGAAAGCTGAGGCTACTATTTATCACACATGCTATTTCTATTAATAAAATATTATTTATTTGCTTAAGGTACAACTAATTTACATATAAATTAAGTATTATTAATACTGATCATTCTTGTTTTTTTTTTTTTTTTTTAATTTTGTTTATATATTTTTATATGAATGAAATGCATAATGATATTCATAACATTGCCATATATTAAAGTAAAAGTATTTGGAGGTGATAACTTTCAACAACAGTACAGCTACTTATAGCGTGAAATGGATCGTAATTGAGCAAAATAAAATAAGCAGAATTTTGACATTTCTACGTACGTTTTGGTTGTACCGTTTTATTTAAACGTTTGACTTTCAAGCTGTATTCTGATGGATTTTACTGAGAGATATTGATTTACGCGGTATACTAAATGTGCATCAGTTATGTAATTTGATATTATGTTAAGTACTTTTTGTGGATTAATTTTCAAAATTCATACTTAATAAATTGATTCGAAAATATGCGATAAAAATTTGATAATTATGCAACGATTTCGCTCGTAAAGTATGGCGAATTACTAATAAACGTAATATATTAATTCACGTAGAATAAATATTTTGTTAGCGTTGTATAGAATAAATGATATTTATTAACAAGAAAATATGTTTAATTTCTTAATCACCCTCATCATAATATCAGCTCTTTATCGCCCACATATTTAATGTATTCTAAACACTCATACACTCACTCATTAGCGCGGCAGTGATCTACCCGGCTGTTTACGCGTCTTATCTCAACGAATGACAGACCGAGACTAAAACTAAAACTGGTTTCGAAATTAATGTTTAAAAGTTGTCCGTTAAATTATCTTCATGTCATTCATAAAAAAAAAAATCAAAAAGCTTGTAATCACGGTTACAAATAAGATTGAATAGGTATTACTTTACTATTATCATTCAAATTAGCAATTCTAGGATTATGTGGGTAGATAACTTGTTTGCGCTATGTGCCTTCATAATTCCATGTTAAATGTTTACTTAAATGTGAGTGGCTGGCGATGTAGTGATGAAAAGTTACATTATCTCTTTTTATCATTAGTTTTTGCTTTGTTGTGAAAGATTTTGATTGCTTTTATTACTCGATTACTGTGTGACTTATTGTGTTTATACGGAAATTAGAATGCATTACAAGAATAACAACCACTGGCGATGATTTTAGTAAGTTTTCTTTGTATAGATAAGTATTAAGATGTCCCAGTACCATTTTTCTGGTTACTTTAAGTATATTTAATCACAACGCTCATCGCACATGCATTTTTTTTTTCTAAAATAAATCAATTCAAGCATAAAATTTGTCAAAATGAAAGCGTCTCACCAGATAATATTGTGTACAACAACATTTACTAAAACGTTGACCAAATGAGTTACTGGTCGTGTCGTAAATTGGCCACCGATAATTGGCAACACGTTGATTCTTCTTCGGTTGTTGAATTGTGTTTTAATGTATGCAGCAAATATAACTTGTTGCTCATCCAATCCACATGGCGTTTCAGGTTCTCTTGCGCACTTCTGATGTTAGGGCTCGGCTTCCTTTTGAGCGCTAATCGTGGTAACTCGTAGTAGGAAGGCTGAGGTCTTCGTTGTAGAAAAGAAACTTCGTTGTAAAATACTCATATTTATCGTTTATTTATAACTTTACACAGCACACTTTTTAAACTATCAGCACTTTAGCTATTTATAGTAATATTAGTAGCACCATCGTACAATAAATAACAATAATACACTTTTAGGATACTTTTTGTCAGCATAGGCTGTTAAGGTCTTACTCCTAAGGTTGCTCAGATAATAATGGTTGCTTTAATGAGGTGCAAGGCCTTTTATTAGACCATCGCCCCTCCAATCTCGACCACTTCCACCTGTTCGTCAGACGAGGTGGGCTGACCGGTAGTGACGTCACAATTGTTTAATTATTTTAACAACTAAAGTAAAATTGGCAAGTTCAATCACCTTACTTTTTATAATTGAACACAAATAAATAAAAATACGGTATTATTACTCTTATTTTTGGAAAGCCGCTAACATATATAGTATTATTAGTGTCTACCTTGAGAGAAGTCACCAGCGTAGTTACCGATATACCATTGAGACAAGAACTTCTACAATAAATAAATAAATAAATAATAAATATTAGGGGACATCTTACACAGATCAAACCTAGCCCCAAACTAAGCAAAGCTTGTACTATGGGTACTAGGCGACGATATACATACTTGTATAGATAAATACATACTTATATACATAGAAAACAACCATGACTCAGGAACAAATATTAGTGTTCATCACACAAATAAATGCCCTTACTGGGATTCGAACCCAGGACCATCGGCTTAGCAGACAGGGTCACTATCCACTAGACCAGACCGGTCGTCATATTCGTTGTCAATAGTTGGTTGATTTGTTAAAATTGCTTAGCATTTTGGTACCTGAGTACCTGGTGGTAGGTACCTGAGTAAAGACTGGGAATGTAGCAGAACGTTCGATCCACCTTGAAGCGCGCTTGCATCGAGACCACTCGACCCGGAGTGCACGCCGCGCCGGAGCCGACACCCGACAATCGCGGCCGCGGACAATCATTCCAATGTCTTTACTTTATATTTTTTTATAACCATAGTAGACCATAGATAGGTAGTGACCGTAATAAATAAAGTGAGAAAATAAATTATAAATTGCTTTAAAAAACTCAACTTTGATGTTATTTTATTTCATTAAATTTTATTATATTTATTAGTGCATACAAACTTAATACCTACAAACAAAATAATACCATACCTAAAACATAATAAAATAACTAACCTAAAAACTTAAAAAACTAAATCTAAAAATAAATAAAACTAATCTAAAAATAAATAATTACAAACTATCCTGCGGAATGATGCCGTAGATGCTGGCAGCATTTCCCCGCTGTATCGCAATACTTATTCTTTGTGCGAGGAAGCTGCCAGCTCTACCAGTGGCGTTTGCTATCCTTTTGGATAAATCCTTAATTAAACTTTTACTTTATTTTATAATCATAATTATATCAAACCTTGATAATAATTATAAATAAAAATTGTTTATTTCGGACCAACATAATCCATAAGCGCCACTTGCACCATCCCAGCGCCACTAACCCGGAGTTAACCGGTTAAACCGCTAACCCAGTGTCAAATTGTACTGGTAACCATGGTAACTCCAGGTTTAACTAGTTAACCACTAGTGAATGGTGCAAGTGGCCCTAAGTGTGTTAGTAAAATGCATCTTAAAAGCCTAAGTGTAATCAAAATTAAACTAAAACTAAACATAAAAATTACACACACATAACATTAAAAATGAAACATAAACTTACATACAGCGAGGAAATGCCGCCAGCATCCTTGGGGGCCTATTTTAGATTTAAACTAGTTATTAATTTCGTTTAGTAGTACCACTGTACCTATATATTGTGTGTAAATAAATGATTTGAAAATTGTTAACATAAACTTTAAACTACTTACAAATACCCCGACTATTAGGGCTACTTGTCCCTCCCCACCACACTGTGACCTCAACCCAATACTTAATTGGGCAGTCAAGACGAATTAGGAATTTCTGGCTTCTTAACTTGCAATGTGTTTGTTCGGTCAAATTATGCAAGCCAAACTAGACTTACTTATTATTCGAAAGAGCTGAAATTTCACATAATATAGGTATGAACAAACAGCAACACTGCTAACTGTACATCGGTGGACCTTATTACAAAAGGCATAAGGTCCACCGATGTAATGAAATGAAATGAAAATGCTTTATTGCCACAAAAAAATACAAAATATAAACTAAACTAACTTAAACTAACTATTCTAATAATATTAAGTATAAGTTATAATTATTTCTAAATAATGTGGCAAACGGTTTTGGCGTCAGCATGATGCTGAAAATGCCCGCCCACATGGGTGACACTTCAACGCTGTTTTTCAGCCAGAACCAGATTCCCTTCGCACCTCCACAAATCAATTATATGTAAAACCGCGATTTAACATTTACATAATACATAATATATTAAATTAAATTAAAGTGAACGAAAGAGTGGAAAATATAGTACTTTAACCAGGTGATTTAGTCAGATACTTATTTTATTTATCTTAGGTTCGCCGCTTCAGCCTGTTTGTTAAATAATAATATTTTGCATTGTTTTTAAAGGTGAGCAAGCAGCATTTTAGCCTAATTGGAGGTGGTAAATTATTCCATATTTTTTGAAGCGGCGTAACTGAAACTTCCCTTAAATCCTGCAGATTTATATCTCGGGATTATTAACTTCATCTTCGTTGTATTTCTTTTAGGTTCTTTTATTTTTGAAATAGGTAATAAATAGGTATTTTGGTGTATGCTACTTAGGCAAGCCATGTGAAGCTCCCTTCTATTACGTTGTTGCATGATTTTTTTCCCACTTCAAAATTTTCTTGATATTTTCAGTAGTCTCGGGAATATTCTAGAATAAATTTAATGTATATTAGAATGTTCTCGAATCTTTCACGTAGGGTATATAAACGCGGGTTTGTTACAGGGATTTAGTTAAAATCGAAAAAATGGACCAACAACATCTTCGAATGATTTACTTAAGTATACGAACACCAATTGGGAACCAGTTCGAGGGAAACAGCAAATAAGATTAACACTGCTTTTGGCCCAAACACTACTACCGATCGCACAGTACGAAATTGGTTCCAGCGCTTTAATGAAGGAGACACAAGTCTAAAAGACATTCCTCATACTGGTCGCCCCGTCACGTTTGACGAATAAGCATTGCGGCGCGAGCTTGAGTTGCATCCAGATTCCACCACCAGGGATTTAGAGAAAACTCTGTAGTGACAGTACCATAGATCGCCATCTGCAGTCGATGGGTTACCGTAAAGTTTTGTCAAGATGGACGCCTCATGCTTTGACCGATGCTCAACGTGCATTACGAGTCAACATTTGTGAAAGTCTGCTGTTGCGCCCCCAAAGAAAGAGCTTCCTGGAGTCGATCATCACTGGAAACGAGTCCTGGGTCTTGTACGAGAACGTTACATGAAAAGCCTTTTGGATGCCTTCCGATAAACGGCCACCAACACAACCGAAAAGCAGTCCGCATGGCCAGAAATTTGTCCTGTCAGTTTTCTGGGATTCGCAAGGAATGTTGTTGTGGGAGTTACTGGACGACCCTCAGACTATCAATGCCGAAGCCTACGTGAATCAACTACAAAAGTTGGCGAACGCTGTTAAAGAAAAAAGGCCAAAACGACTCGAAGTACTTCATGATAATGCAAGACCGGTTTACTAATGTGTTGCAGAAAGATTTTTGACATATTTTTGTATTGCATAATGTTACTTGGCAGAAATGTCACATAGTCACAGAGATTAGACATAAACACCCAAATGCACCCATTGAAATCTTTGACTGAAGTTTGATTTCCACAAGACGAAATTAAAACAAGTATGTATACAAAACATTCTCATTATTCTGAATTAAATAAAAAAATAATAGAACCAGAGACAAGTTTCAGTGGGATGAAAAATTGTAAAGATGATCCACAGAGCCATTTTATTCTAGTGATGCCAAGGTAAGCTAAAGTTATGTGACACACGTGTCGGTGTATGCCAGAAAGACGGTGATTATGTTATCAGCAGGCGCGCTGCGTGGTGCGGCCACGTGGCGTGTGCAGCGGGGTCGGCGGCGGCGGCGGCGCGAGTGGCACCGCCCGCTGGCGCGGCTGCGCGGCGGCGGCGGCGGCGGCGGCGGGCGGCAGCGGGCGGCAGTTGTCGGCGCGCCTTCACTGTTCGCGCGCGTACCATGCCGTTGTGACCCGCGCCTGCCCGACCCGACCGCGACACCACCACGACACTGTGCTCCGTCAGCAACTAGTGACCATTCTAAAGTGATCGCACCATGAATTGAAGCTTTGGAATTGCAGGCAAGGACGTCCCAGTGAGCCCCGTCTTTGTACCACGTTTACACGCACGCACTCGTGTGGTGGAGCCGCGCCTCGCGCCGCGCCGCGGTTGCCGAGTACCACGCCACGCCGCGCTGGCTGTACTACAGTCCGAAGCACGGGATCAATGTTGTCGCCGCGCGCGGAGTGTGGCGGCGGTGGCCGACCGCGGCGCGGCGCGGCTCGCGCGCTCTACTGTCCCCAGCACGTCTCGGGAGCACCACTCCACTCTTATGTTTAATAGCACCTTACTTTCTACCACAAACATTTTCCCTTTGCTATACATATTTAAGTTATTAAGGTCACGGTAGGCTGAAAATTAAGACAGATTCTCATTGAAAATATAATAGTCCCGAGAATATACATATACTTACACCACACCGACCCAAATTTTTGAACACTAAATAATAGAATGATAGCACAGGAAATGACGAAGAGAAACTTTGGTTAGTCTAGACTCTTTACTCGTAAGAACAAAATAGAAACTATAATATAGTGTATAATATATTATGATGTCGGTTAGATCCAGTAAAGCGTTATATTAAGTATAAACGCTACTCGCTAGTAGCTACTCGCGTGCAGACAAACAAGCGAGCGCTATTAGGCACATATTAGTAGAATGTCTAAAACTCATTGCCTTTGATAAGATTTACTCGACACTTATGTGAGTTAGAGAAAACATGTCTGCTGATAAATCTGCAGCCTGCAATATACTTAAAGGTAATTTATTTTGGTACTGTCTCACCTCACCGCTGAGCCCTTTAAATATAGAGTTAAATTTTGCATTATTGTTAATTCATTGCATGTAATAAAATTATTTACTACCTAGGAGGCACATGAGCACGATGTGTGTTGCTCTATGGAACCTATTTTTTTTTTACAAATCCTCTACCTTTGGTTTATTCGAATCGAATCGAATTTAATAAAGCTAATCTTTGGTTTATTCGAAAACAAAACATTATCATCAACTAAATAAAAGAGAAGCCCTCGGTAGGTAGGTACTTAGCTACAATCATTAGTAAAAGTGGGCCTATTATGTATTCAACCGCCATCCATCCATCCATCGTAAAATACACGTAAACACTAAACAGTAAAAATGTGCCTAATAAAATGGAGTGCCGTTATTAAAACTATTGTATTACGTTTAAGAGGATAGTGGACAATCGCTTCTCCATACAAACTTAGTCCCCATTTTCCTCACTGGAAATTAATAGGTATATTTTTTAGTGACCGACCGAAACATGTATTTTTGCCGAAACCGAAACCGAATGTTCAGCTTTGGCTCTAGTTTTGGCCGAAACCGAAACCGAAACAGAAACCTTTTGTAGACTTGTTAAAATCGTTGAAAAAATGTCATAAAACCGCTTTTACACACATATTATGGGGCTGTCAACACCCAATGTCCTTGAAATTGATGTTACTTGAGCAGTTTTTTAGGAAAATTACTAGAGTTAGACTAGTGATGTGCCGTGAGAATTTCCCGGGAACAAGGAATATTCCCATATGGGAAATTCCCGGGAAATTTCCCGGTGTTCCTGGGAATATTCCCCAAACAGGGGAACTTGTCGTTAAAGCTAGCTATAACGACAAGTAACTGCGTTTAGTAAAATAAAGTAGCCAAAAACCGTAAAATGCAAAGTGGCTTCCCAAAAAAAAACTTGGAAAGTGGATTTCCTTACAACATTCGACACTTTGGATGTTTCAAAAAAAATATGGCATCACTTTAAGCCCCCCATGTACCGGAATGCGGAGTCAGATCATCTCGAAATTTTCTCCATACAAAAAGATACTTATAATATATTTTTTATATTCTCCAAAATATTATGGCTATAGAATTTTTTTTATTGGATATTTTGATAATGTAATGCAAAAACATTCACAAGAACCCGTCCTTAACACTATAGTATGTAGAAGAGTTTCTTGGTTACTACCTAACTTATTTTGACCCTGATTAAACTGTGATGATTTGAATCGATTTTGTTGAATAATGGCGTATTATTGCAAAACAAAAATATTTTGTCCGAGAAATCGTTCCCAGCAACTATGGGAAAATTCCCAGGAAGAATGGGAAGTTTCCCGGGAAGAATGGGAAATTTCCCGGGAGGGAATTTACGTAGGCGGATGAGATACAGTTTATAATGTTTTTTAAAAACGTTTAAGATGCTAAGTGTTGACTGAATTTCTGATAATAAAATAGTATATCTATGCGCCATTTCAAAATTCCCCTACTTTCCCTTCATATGGGAAATTTCCCGGGAACGTTTCCGGGAAATTTCTCACCAAGGGAATTTTCCCGGGAACGGCACATCACTAAGTTAGACCAAGATAATTCTGCAACGATTTTGATAACACACGCAGTGCAAGTGTTTTTTTAAACGGCAAAAGTTCTATGAAATTATGACGTATAAATAACATTTGCACTAGTTGCACTGCGTATGCTATCAAAATCATTGCAGAATTTTCTTGGTCTAACTCTATTCATTCACCAGTCAAGCCAACATGTAGATACAGGGTCAACCAGCGAGTTTTTTGTTGAAAATATCGCAAGGCCGGGTACCGATCTTCACCTGGGCCTAAACGTCCGAAGTGACAACAGTCCGAGGGGACAAGGCCGGGTACCGATCTTCACCTGGGCCTAAACGTCCGAAGTGACAACAGTCCGAGGGGACAAGGCCGGGTACCGATCTTCACCTGGGCCTAAACGTCCGAAGTGACAACAGTCCGAGGGGACAAGGCCGGGTACCGATCTTCACCTGTACTGGGCCTAAACGTCCGCAGTGACAACAGTCCGAGGCGACAAGGCCGGGTACCGATCTTCACCTGGGCCTAAACGTCCGCAGTGACAACAGTCCGAGGGGACAAGGCCGGGTACCGATCTTCACCTGGGCCTAAACGTCCGCAGTGACAACAGTCCGAGGGGACAAGGCCGGGTACCGATCTTCACCTGGGCCTAAACGTCCGAAGTGCCAACAGTCCGAGGGGACAAGTGAGGCGAACTCTCATGTGAAGTCAAAGCCGTGCTTCAGGCTTCAGGATAAGTAGTTGAGCACAGACTCCAACCAATGTCCATTGTATTAAAAAGCGAGATATTTCCTTGAGCGCTGGTGGCCTAGCGGTAAGAGCGTGCGACTTTCAATCCGAAGGTCGCAGGTACAAACCCCGGCTCGTAACAATGAGTTTTTTGGAACTTATATTATAACTAGACGGGACCGCAGCTCCGCTCGCGTAAATGAAATAAAGAGTGTGTCAACCCTGCCAGGGTTCATAACGGTGATAGGGATTTCTTATTTGTACCCGTTATTTGGATAACTTAATACGCAAAATATCTGAAAAAATTATGTGATTTGATAAAAGGCAAAATTATACTTTTTCATCTACGTAGTTATTTAGTTAAAACTCGTTTCAACATAAAATTATTATTTATTTTTATAAGCCTAATTGCAAAAACGTTCATTAGATTAATTTCCGCCTTAAGACGAATATGGACGACCACCGCCCATAAATCGCCTCTTGGTACAAACGTACGTACTCCCTTTCTGAATACTAACATTACTTACTACGGTTATGTGAATCCTGGCCTCCGAGAAAAGACAAAACAAAACACACCATTTTTCTCCGTCTTGCGATAGCTCTCGCCAGTCCCCATGGCCGAGGATAAGCAGATCTCGAGCAACTACGTCGTTCCAGCGGTAGGTACCTATGACGT
Source organism: Cydia splendana (assembly GCF_910591565.1). Taxonomy (NCBI): domain Eukaryota; kingdom Metazoa; phylum Arthropoda; class Insecta; order Lepidoptera; family Tortricidae; genus Cydia; species Cydia splendana. The sequence continues at coordinate 40,058 of NC_085966.1, read as the reverse complement.
CCAATTGGGCGTCTCCCATTTCGTTGTCCCAAGTACGCTCTCGTCACGGCACGATCCTCTCCCATTCTCTCTAAATGTCCGAGCCAATGTAAGCTTAGCCACTTTTGTCTCTCAGTATTCCGCCAGTATATCGGAACACATCCTTATTTCTATAGCAACAGAGTTATATTACGATATTTGGCCGACTGCTGACTGTACGTTTGCTTATTTTCACCAGGTCGTTTCGCTCAAAAATATCTGAACATGCACTTAAATTTTATCTACCTACATTATAACTTGCTATCAACTTTGTATTTTTGGCCCATCTCGGCAGCCCGGTCCCCGGACGAATTTGTTTGCCGAAGCTGTGAAAGTAAATCTGAATAACATAACTCAAAAAGAAATTTAAAACAACAAAATACAAATTACTATTGATATTGGTAAAAGGTTGAGGTTGACAGCACTTTTTATTTTACTTCGACTAAAAAAGGCCGAAATCACTGCATACCAACATAACAAACATAATTTTGGTTATTTGAAGTTCGAAACGAAACCAACCGAGAGTTTCCGAAAATAGCCGATAGTCGTAAAATGAAGAATGTTATGAAAATTTCTTTTGCTTATTGTAAATTAAATACGCATCGAAAGCGATAGTTTTTATGCTCTAGTTATATTCTCATACTTAGATAATAGATTAGAACAGTTTTTTCTTATCATACGTGCGTCGTATTTGAGAAACGTGTCAAAAACTTTTTAAGAAATTTGTAAGGCGCCATCTCGCTTCTTCCCTCGTTTTTTATCCCGTTCTGGTTTTTCAATTTTATATATATGACAGGTACCTACACGAAATATCATTTGATATTTACTATTTGCTATTCGGTAAAGGAAAAACATCGTGAGGAAGCCGGACTAGTCCCGATAAGGCCTAGCTTACTCTCTGGGTTCGAAGGTCAGTCTGATGGCAGTCGCTTTCGTAAAAACTAGTGCCTATGCCAATTCTTGGGATTAGTTGTCAATTGGACCACAGGCTCCCATGAGCCGTGGCAAAAATTCCGGGATTACGCGAGGAAGATGATGAGTTTTCTTATTATTCCTTTGCCCTTGCCCAGTAACATGCGACAGTGCTATCTCATTTACTCCGATACAATTAGACAGTGTGCGCATTATAGGTATTAACAGCCTCTTAAGACTGCGTCGACCGTCTAGTGGCGCCCTCATTAGTGGAATTGTGTTTTATAATAAACCAATAAATTTCTGTACCTATACATGAATCAGTATAATTATATTATGTAGGTACATATTAATATTGTTGTCCTACTTATTCCCCAACTTTTGGTCTTTGTCACATAGTTTAGTTTCATAGTACGAAGTACTATTTCGTAAGTTTCGGCCCGGCCGAAAGGTTCGGCCATTTTTTGGCCGAAACCGAAACTACAGTCAAAACATGATTTTTTGGCCGAAACTGGCCGAAACCGAAACCGAACCTTCGGTCGGACACTAATATTTTTCCACAATTTATTGTACCTACATTTATTTATTTACCTCATCTTTGCTTCTCTTCGTTTGATATTTTTCGATTATTAAGTATAAGAATTACGAGCGAAAAAAAATTTTAGAGCTAGCTTTTAAAAAACGAAAAAATCGGAACTTGTATGGAGAACGTCACGTGACTTCGTTCGTTCCGTTTGGTCTTTACAATTAATTACCTCCATGTGTTGTAACATAGCAAACAAGCATATTAAACACTTTCAATCCCAACACCTTTACTTACAGACATATTGTGAACTCTGCATTCATGGTGCATTTTACTTTTGTACTCAGACACTGAAGTGTGATGTGAGATACGACTAGTGCAAGTAAGTGCCGACTGCAAAGGATTTATTTGTTTTGATTTTTATTTTTTATTAAGGTTCACCAACAGTGGCAACAACAACTTATGGACTAACACACTTGCGTACTGTTAAATTATGATTGCGCCACCAATTTCAATGCTTTATTAAAGTGCTCAAAATCAAATAGGTACCAATAAAGAGAACTTTCATTTAAACATGTTTAAAGTTAAACGAAATTATGAAGGGGCATTGGGCGTTGGCGCATAGGTACATAGTGTTATTCCTATACATTCAATACCCTTACCTTTACGTTTTATTTAGTTTATTTTTCCCATAAACTGAAAGTGAACAGATACTCTTGTAGGTATACCACAGTTGAAACTCGATACTCTTGTAGGTACTTGAAACTTTCCCAAGCAACAGAAAACGCACAGTCTGCTATTTTGCTCTTTAGCTAATCTGAATCGACGTGACTCGGCTAAAATGTCGATTCGGCTTTATCACTTTATGATGGATGTTCTATAGTTTGAGCTTGTTTTAGCCTGTTAGCGTTAGAGCCCAGTAGTAGAAAACGTAAACATTAAACATTGTAAATGTAAACCCTAAATAACCATCAACTCAAGACACAAATACAATGCTGGGGGTGTGGCCAAGTGACAATAGTTTAACAGATAACGCCTATCAAAACCTGAATAACGTATGGAAATGATCACGTGAGTTTTCATTCAGCATATGGGTGAAGGTATCGGCCATTTTACTCTTTGATTGGCTGGTCAAATTAGGCACAGCACATAAAACCTCCAGTTTGTGTAATGCCTAATGTATCTATAATGGTCTTCAGTAAGGGTTATAAATATGGGTACCTAGGTACTATGGTACCTTAGTAGGTACCCATATTTATAACCTACCTAATGATCCATCGCGTCCGCGGAGTTGAACAATTACACTCTAGCGTCGACACACTCGTCACTTTTCGTTCGGTATGCATTGTTCGCCTACAATTAGAGAGCAATCCTATCACTGACCTAGATAATAAACCAATAGGTGTGTTATACTGTACCCTCACTTGCGTTTTTTTATATTTTGTGCTAAAATGTGTCAATCCTTGGTAGGCATTTGTCACGATCACATCACCGGTCTAACCGGCTGGCGATTTTATTGTCCACGTCCCTCTATACTTCGACAATGAACCGCATCGGCCTTTTCTAAGCTTTCTAACTCCCATCTAGTCACGTGCTCGAATTACCGGATGACAAGTCGAAAGCAAATAGCCGATAAGCAGCACTGGATTTCAATTCAGTCAGCATTGACGCATTTGTGCGACGCGGCCGACGCGCGAACCGGGGAATTGCTAACATTTCACACCAACACCGCATCTCAAATTATACGTCCCGAATACGGTGTACTATCACAGATGGTTTATGATTTATGAAGCATTGTTATAAATGTAATGTCTATAATAAATAATACCAAACCAATTAGAAACTTGTTATTTGGGCAGATCATCTTACTATTGCTAGTGATAATACATCCTGCGTCCATCGAGTGGAATAGGTACCTATTAATATACCTACTTAGTTACAGCGGGTATCAGAAACCCATAACATTGTTTATAAATCTATCCAACTAAACTCCATAATCATAATAATATTATTATAATAGAGTAAAAAAATCACCCCGTTTTAAGATAACGTGGTTAATATGTACCTACCTATTTACTTGAAGTTACTGTGCTAGGCCGTGGGTGGACGCACGACGACGGGCAGACGGACGTAGACGGAGTAGGTATTAAAGTTCCTTGCTGGCTACCCGTATGGATATGGAACGCTAAAATAGTACATTTCGATGCTAGTGCGGAAGGTATGTCATTACTTCACGAGTACCGAGATATCTTGCCACGAGCCGCAGGCGAGTGGGAAGACTCGGGACGAGTGAAGAATGACATTTCCGCACGTGTATCGAACGACGTTTTTTAATACAGTTGCGAAAAAATAAGTAAAACATTGTTAATCGTACACTAAACAAAAGTGGTAACAGTGACAGCTCGCTTAGACGTCGTCTTTAAGTATATTATATCTATGGGCGTTTGACAGCTATTCCGTTCCATTCAGACACCTTATTAAGAACGGAATTTTCAATATTCAATATTAAAAAATAAACGTGTTATAATGATGAAGAGGTAAGTATTAAAATATGAAATATGTATATTTTTCATATTCTTACATTAACAGTAGGTTTTTATGCTGATTACGACGTTTAAAGGAAACTAATATTAACACTCATCAATAAGTAGTCGTGAATTGGAACAAGTATAAATTTAAAAAAATTGGAAAAGTAAAAAGCACTAGTTCGAGATAACCAACTTTCCGCACGCTAAACAGCTACGTAAAGTAGCACTTTTTGAGCAACTGTATTAAAAATACCTTTAAAATAGCAAAGCGAAATGACTTAAGTAATACGAACGGTTTCGGCTAATAACGAATGCTAATATCCTAGATACAATCAGCCCGTCAAACCTTTTTGTAACAAATTATTAAAGCTGTTTTCATTACGACATTATAATCAAACGTAATTACGTTACTGCATTTAAATACTAAAGTAGGTAGATGTTGAGTGTAAGGGGCTGAAATGAGGCACGTGGAGGGAGTAGAGACCAGTAAGAGATACCTACTGTAACAGTATTAGGTACAGACTTACAATTTACCTACCTACCTAAATAATTATTACCTATTTGAAGAGTAAGTACTGTAAAGGGGACGGCCTATTGGGAGGACGCTGTGGGCATGGATAAAACACAAGATCACTTCTTCTTGTATATATTTTCTCAGCTAGTTTTACAATTAAATATCTACACTCGATGGCTGCCTCTAAACGAATGCCGATTGCGCACCGCGTTCCATTTGACAGCGGGCTTAAAAAAAATCTAAATTTGAATATCGTGACTAGCCAGTCACAGATTAAAAATAACTATAAAGGTTATAAACCTTTACAGTACCTACTCAACATGAGTAATTGAGTATTAGTGGTTTTGTTAGTAAGGGGAACTGTTGCACTTCGATTGATTGAAAATATTAACTTTACAATATTTATTATAGCTGTAACAAAAGTTGTTAGAAAAAGTTTACTTCTAACATTTCGAGACAGAAATATTATTACAAATCGTTTAAAACCATCTCTAAACGACAAAGTATTTAGATGTATGATGGTATCAGTGTACCTACAGCCCCTACAGGGAAATATCCACTTGTTAATTACTTAAGTAATTAAAGGTAACTTGAACAAATTTGATTTCATGCTTCGGTAATGAAATCAACCATGAAATCTAATTACATTTAACAAATTCGGATGCTGACGCTGACTCCAACCGCGCGCGATGTTATCGTATTAATGAATTTACCAGCTTGTGGAGGAACATTTTAAAGCGTCAATTAAACTAAGTAGTTGCGTTTTTTCTTACTCCTTATGTTTTTGTTATTATGAAGGTACATATTTATTTAAATGAGGACAACTTACGGCTAATAACGTAATCTAGATTATGAATCCCGGAATAAAGAACAAATTAAATAAAAACGAATCTGTGGGTTATTTGCATTTGTTTACTAAATAATAATTATACCTATATTGTTTAGGGACACAGAAATATGAAATGGTCCTATTAGAGATATTTGACGACCGGTCTGGTCTAGTGGATAGTGACCCTGTCTGCTAAGCCGATGGTCCTGGGTTCGAATCCCAGTAAGGGCATTTGTTTGTGTGATGAACACTAATATTTGTTCCTGAGTCATGGTTGTTTTCTATGTATATAAGTATGTATTTATCTATACAAGTATGTATATCGTCGCCTAGTACCCATAGTACAAGCTTTGCTTAGTTAGGGGCTAGGTTTGATCTGTGTAAGATGTCCCCTAATATTTATTTATTTATTTATTTATTTAGTTTAGATTTTCTTCTCAGAGTGTGTAATTGTACCTAAAATATTTATTTCCTTACGTGTGTGTGTGTGTTTCATTTCCTAATTACCAAACACAATGCACACTTTTTCTAAATGACGCCTGGTTCCTATTCACAATGTTTTCATTCAAATCTGTTCTCCTCATTCCTCTTTGTGTCCAGCAACCCCTTTTAGATATGATTCTGAAAATGATAGATTGTTGTGTACTCAAATGATTTTAAGAAGATCTATGTACTTGAAAAGGATGTTTTACGCACTTGAACCACAGGGCACGGAATTGGCCTCATCATCTTGTTTCTATTATCCTAGCTCACCTTGAAAGTGATACAATCCATACATTTTCGAAAACAGAATGACGTAACAATAACTACGAGTAAATGACAAGTCTGTCCTACAACAGGTTCCAACGGTAACTGCCATTGGAAACTACATTCAATTGATTCCCATATTTTTACTCTATGAAAATCAATCCGTTCTTCCTTGGCTGTTAGTTGTGTAAGGATTATTATTTATTAATAGCTTATATTCTGATCATTTTTACTTTTGTTTATGATTAATTTATAAAAGAGTATCAATTGACTCATACTTGTCACTGGTTCCCGCCACGTTGAATTATTATAAAAAGCGGGTATAGCAGTGACAAGCGGCAAGTTCGAGTACGGACAAGTTAAAGTGAAGACGTCTTGAACAATTTATTGTAAATTGGTTATTATTATGTTTGTAACAAATGAATAAAGTTAAAATATTGGTACAAGTAATAGTTTTCATCATCAACCCGGTAATAACCCAACAGTTGCTACAACCGTTATGTGTGGTGGGACAGAAATCGTAAATTGATCATGATCGTCGCTTTTTAAGTAAGCATGAGTGATGATAGTAGTTATGATTTGTTGTTGCAGCGGGCTCGCGGCGTGCGCGGCGATGCGCTGACGCCATGCGCGCGCCGCCATGCGCCCCCGCGCCCCCCGCGCCGCGCCCGCCTGCCCCCTGCTGCTGCTGGCGCTGCTGCTGGCCGGTGAGTGTGCGTGTCACTCCTCACCGCCATCCCTGTGTGTGTGTGTGTGTTCAGAGGCTCCACGCTATATAACGTGCGTGTGTTGCAGGCTGCGCCGGCAACCCCGACGCCAAGCGGCTGTACGACGACCTGCTCAGCAACTACAACAAGCTGGTGCGGCCCGTGCTCAACGTGAGCGACGCGCTCGCCGTGCGCATCAAGCTCAAGCTCAGCCAGCTTATCGACGTGGTGAGTGACACCTAGCTGTCACCTATCCCCGTACATATATGCACACCACGGCACACGCGAAACATGATCTTATTCACTTCTCTTTGTTGCAGAATCTCAAAAATCAAATCATGACAACTAACCTTTGGGTGGAGCAGGTAAGTCCAACGAGTAGATTGCGTTTTTTAGTTGTGCCTTCAGGTGCTTTCAAAACAAGTTCTAAAGTATGGAGCTTTTAATTTTGTGAATGAAGTAATTTATTCGTACTTATTTTTAGGGTTCCGTACCTTAAAAGGAAAAACGGAACCCTTATAGGATCACTCGTGCGTCTGTCACAGCCCATTTTCTCCAAAAGTACTGGACCAATTAAGTTGAAATTTGGTACACATATGTAAAGTCGTGACCCAAAGACGGACATCTTCCGTAAACAAATGAATTTTAAACATAGTGGCCACTTTTGGGGGGGGGGGGGGGGATGAGAAAATTTAAGATAAGTTCGCCTTTGTACTTCTTACTAATTGTATATTATTTTTAATATGTCTTTTTGTACAATAAAGAGTTTACTACTACTACTACTACTAAAATTTAATGTTTTTAAAACTATATTGTGTTATATATCAAATCAAACAGCTCATTTTGAGAATCTCAATTTTTTTTTTGTATTGTTAAAATAAATAGTTTAGAAGTTATTTAAGAAAATAGAAAAAAAATACCATTTCCCTCAAACTACTGGGTCTAAAATTTTGAGAAAAATATACAAAATAGGTCTTTACCTACAAATGACAGGAAAACCTATTAGAAATATGCAGTCACTTGCGTTTCACATATAAAAAATAGATTGTTAAAAATTGGGTAATGTACGGAACCCTTGGAACGCGAGGCCGACTCGCACTTAGCCGGTTTTATTACTATAGATACACCATTTTATTTAGGCTAATGAATCATTGATTATGTTATTTTAAGCGAGTGTTAATTATGAGATGGTAATGGGAGCCGATGTCGTTGACAGAGCTGGTACGACTACAAGCTGTCGTGGGAGCCGCGCGAGTACGGCGGCGTGGAGATGCTGCACGTGCCCTCCGACCACATCTGGCGGCCCGACATCGTGCTCTACAACAAGTGAGGAGCCACTATTCGAATTTCAAAATTACGTTTAGTGAATTGATAATTAATAAGAAAGTAGTACCGAAAAATGGTTCCCGTCGTTCTTCTTTGTATTCATAAGTAATGTAAGTTTATGTTGCTGCAGCGCCGACGGGAATTTCGAGGTGACGCTGGCGACGAAGGCGACACTGAACTACACGGGTCGCGTGGAGTGGCGCCCGCCCGCCATCTACAAGTCCTCCTGCGAGATCGACGTCGAGTACTTCCCCTTCGACCAGCAGACCTGCGTCATGAAGTTCGGCTCCTGGACTTACGACGGCTTCCAGGTACTTACCCAGCACTTTTGTCACCCGCTCCTCACTCCTCATGGCCATCAGTACTGACCGCCACTGGTGTTGCAGGTGGACCTGCGGCACATCGACGAGGCGCGCGGCACCAACGTGGTGGAGCTCGGCGTCGACCTGTCCGAGTTCTACACCTCGGTAGAGTGGGACATACTGGAGGTGCCGGCCGTCAGGTACGACCGCACCTATCACAGTGTAGTGTGGTCCTCCCTCCCTCCCCGCGCTAACCCCCCCGTCCTGTTGCAGGAACGAGAAGTTCTACACGTGCTGCGACGAGCCCTACCTCGACATCACGTTCAACATCACGATGCGGCGCAAGACGCTGTTCTACACCGTGAACCTGATCATTCCGTGCATGGGCATCTCCTTTCTGACCGTGCTGGTGTTCTACCTGCCCTCGGACAGCGGCGAGAAGGTGTCACTGTCCATCTCCATCCTGCTCTCGCTGACCGTGTTCTTCTTGCTACTGGCCGAGATTATTCCTCCGACGTCGCTCGTGGTTCCGCTGCTGGGCAAGTTTGTGCTCTTCACCATGATATTGGATACGTTCAGGTGAGCGTGCGATTTCAACACAGCTTTTCTATGTAAAGTGCAACAGCGGCGTATACCTAGAATAAACTTGGATCACTTTCATCTCTCGCTTTTGTAAAAATCACTAAAATGAAATAACTAAACCACAAAACAAAGAAATGAGGGCGCGCGTGCTTTCTTATTCCGTGCCCTAAAGGATAGTTACATTTTACAAGCTTTTGTTTTACTTGCAATGTTTGGTGCTAAATAAGCTAGACCCAGTTTCCATTAGGAGGGTAGACGGGCCGCCGTGATGTAAACATATCTTAAATTGAGCTCCGCAATATATTAACCAAAATGCGTGCTTAAACTTCTCGATTCTAGTGACATTAATTAACATTACGAAGTGCTAAAGTGTAGCTACAGAATCAAATAATCAGTGACTATTTTGACGCTTAATTTAGTGTAAAAACCCAAAAAACATTTTGCAGTGAAATTAAACCACCGTCAATTCTGAGTTGTTTGTTATCAGTTGAAAGTGTCGCGGCTAAAAGACGGAAACCGGCGTAATCTGCACGGCGCTTACGACCTTTCAGCTAATGATGTACTACTAGGCCGGTGCCGGTGCAAATATCGTACTATTCGTCACTGGGGACGAGACTATTATCATAATAAGAGGCATATTCGACATTTGTGCCTGCATCTATACATATAATAAAGCTGAAGAGGGTCGAAAGTCTGTACATGGAAGATATTTGAAAAAAAGTTGGCTGGAGATACTTAGAATTGATAACAGAACACGTTCCAACAGTTTTTAGAATTTTTGTCTGTTTGTCTGTTTATCTGTTTATCTGTTTGTCTGTTTATTTGAACGCGCATCACGTGAAAACGGCTGAACGGATTTTGATGAAAACTTTACTAATCTGTCGAGAAAATCCCCGGCCAGGTTATAGGCTATAAAAATTCAACCCCTAAAAGGGGGGGTAGCCACAACACTCGATTGACTTAAGTTTGCCCCTGAATCGTATGGCGCTACTTAGGAAGGAGGGGCAAACTAATTTCAAATATGTGCTTACACTATAGAGTACCCTGGTAAACTAACAGATGGCGCTGAATTTAATACGATGTGACATAAGTAAGCCAGTGAGGAAGGATTTTTCCAAATTAACTCTAAGTTTAGAAGACCCCCTCTTCTAAAATTTCAATCAATCGTACGGATATCAACAAATTTAATTGAATAATTGTGTTGATTTAATAATATAACAAAATTAAACGACAGTAAATTAATTGCCCCTCATTGCACAGTGCCATCTTTTGGGGAGCTGAGTAAACATTAAGTAACCAAGAAAACTAAAAATGGGTTTACATAGTTACGTAGTGGTAAAATAAACACACATATCAACACGCGTATAATTGCATAAAATTATTTATTTTCTCCGTCATGAATTATACCTAATCGTAATTATATCTTATCCATATCAAATCCATATTCATACGTATCGCCTCCTTAAGCACTTAATAATGGCCACGAAGGTGGGTACTTTGAAAAAAACACATTGACCTTTGTCATTTGCAGTGCCGGATTAACCCTTTTAAGCAAAATAAGCATTGCTTAGGGCACCATGTCTAGGGGGCACCAAAAATTATCGAAAAAAATTCGCGCTCGCTTCGCTCGCGTTTTCAATTACATTCTAAGATGCTTATGATAAAGGTGAACATTCGGGTGGCGCCTGCAGCAGCATTAGGTACTCTGTTGCAACGTTACTGCTGCAGCACTGTCAATTTTCGTGATAAAATGATGTGACTGTTTTCCATACTAAAAGTAAAAATGTACAACTGTCTATCAAAATGCGTTTTTTATATCGAAAAGTTTTCGCGCTCGCTTCGCTCGCATTTTCAATAACTTTCTAATATATGATAAAGGTGACATTCAATTTTCGTGATATAATGATGTGACTGATTTCCATACTAAAAGTAAAAATGTACAACTGTCTATCGAATTGCGTTTTTTTATATCGAAAATTTGTCGCGCTCGCTTCGCTCGCGTTTTCAATAACTTTCTAAGATATGATAAAGATGACATTCGGGTGATGACTGCAGCAGTATTAGGTACTCTGTTGCAACGTTACTGCTGCAGCACTGTCAATTTTCGTGATAAAATGATGTGACTGATTTCCGTACTAAAAGTAAAAATGTACAACTGTCTATCAAATTGCGTTTTTATATCGAAAAATTTTCGCACTCGCTACGCTCGCGTTTTCAATTACATTCTAAGATGTTTATGATATAGGTGACATTTGGGTAGTGACTGCAGCAGCATTAGGTACTCTGTTGCAACGTTACTGCTGCGGCACTGTCAATTATCGTGATAAAATGATGTGACTGATTTCCGTACTAAAAGTAAAAATGTACAACTGTCATCAAATTGCGTTTTTCTTATATCGAAAATTTTTCGCGCTCTCTTCGCTCGCGTTTTCAATACCTTTTTAGGGTTCCGTACCCAAAAGGTAAAACGGGACCCTATTACTAAGACTTCGCTGCCCGTCCGTCCGTCCGTCCGTCCGTCCGTCTGTCTGTCACCAGGCTGTATCTCACGAACCGTGATAGCTAGACAGCTGAAATTTTCACAGATGATGTATTTCTGTTGCCGCTATAACAACAAATACTAAAAACAGAATAAAATAAAGATTTAAATGGGGCTCCCATACAACAAACGTGATTTTTGACCAAAGTTAAGCAACGTCGGGCGTGGCAATTTTTTTGCATTTTTTTCCGTTTGTTTTTTCATTATGGTACGGAACCCTTCGTGCGCGAGTCCGACTCGCACTTGCCCGGTTTTTTATTGAGATATAATAAAGGTGACATTCGGGTGACGACTGCGGCAGCATTAGGTACTCTGTTGCAACATTACTGCTGCGGCACTGTCAATTTTCGTGATAAAATGATGTGACTGATTTCCGTACTAAAAGTAAAAATGTACAACTGTCTATCAAATTGCATTTTTTTATATCGAAAAATTTTCGCGCTCGCTTCGCTCGCGTTTTCAATTTATTTCTGAGATATGATAAAGGTGACATTCGGGTGGGGACTGCAGCAGCATTACTCTGTTGCAACTTTACTGCTGCAGCACTGTCAATTTTCGTGATAAAATGATGTGACTGATTTCCATACTAAAAGTAAAAATGTACAACTGTCTATTAAATTGCGTTTTTATACCGAAACATTTTCGCGCTCGCTTCGCTCGCGTTTTCAATAACATTCTAAGATATTTATGATAAAGGTGACATTCGGGTGGCGACTGCACCAGCATTATATAGGTACTCTGTTGCAACGTTACTGCTGCGGCACTGTCAATTTTCGTGATGAAATGATGTGACTGATTTCCATACTCAGCTGAAATGCAGCAATGAACGTCACTCAATTTACCAAAAAAATTCAATGTAATCTTGATGACCCTAGGGAGAGGGGGCACCATGGTCTAGAAATACTTAGGGCATCAAAATATTATTATCTTAATCCGGCACTGGTCGCTTGCGGAGTCAAACGATTTGGGACTTGCATTTTATACGCATTTACCATGCCTTCCCGAAAAAAATCGAATCATTCGCGAAAGTTTCGCAACGCATTGAGGTTACAAGGGGCACATGGTCTTCCTCAGGAGTCTGAAGAAGACCATGGTAAGTGGCGCTCTAGCCAGGCAGGCCGCTTCGCTTTCGCTCGCGCGCGTATACCTTACTGTATCGTCCGATATACACCTACTACTCTGTCGTTTAAATCCTTAGAGAATATAACCAACGGAGACACCATGTCTATAATTTTCGGTACAAAATAGTCTGGCGTTTTTTGCGGGGGAGGGGCACATCAAATGTTTACCTACGTAACGTAAACATAGCCATGTCAGATAAACGTCGGTTGACCATTGGCCGCCTATTTTCGACAGAGGGGAACGCCCGTTAATGACCACTCCGTTTGGTTATATTCTCTAAGTTTAAATCACGTGTAAAATTTGAATAAGGGCGAATAAAACTATTGATTTTGGAGTGTAGTTTTATTTAGTGGTACCTAATTGTATAATATTTTATCTGGACTTCAGTCTTCTATCATATCCATATGTCAACTTTACTTCAAGTTCCGCCTCCAGGGGAGAGGGAGAGAAATTAGGATTAGAAATTAGCCGCTTACTGACACAGACCGAATTACACGCGGGCGGAGCCGCGGGCACAGCTAGTAACAACATAAAAATGAACTGCTTAGCCTGTGATGAACCTATTAACAGAAATGAATTACTTAACTGTACCTACTGCGCGGGAAGTTACCACTTTCTGTGCGTGAATATAACCTCGGTGTATTTCAGAGAACAGCAAGTGAATTTGAGAAAATACTGGACATGTCCGCAGTGCCAGAGGATAACGCGCCGACAGCGTGATGATAATACTCCCGCCTCGCCAGCAGTTCTGATCCGAAATAACTCCCATACGCTTGATGTTACGAATATGTCATGTGATGAAATTGTACCTGATAGTAACATACCTAAGGCTACATTATCTTCCCCAAATGCGTCCCTGAGCTCACAGGTGGCCACAGCACAGAATCTGAGCTGCACCCTCCCGCACGGCGGAAGCATAACAATAGAGCAAATCAGTCACTTACTAGACAGAAAACTTGAATCACAAAAAACTTCTCTTATAACTGAAATAAGCGCCCAATTACATAACGACTTTAAAAAACTCATACATAATGAAATCCAAAACTACCTCAAGAATTTCAAGGCAGACATAAATCACAATATTAACAGTCTTGTGGCAGACAAAAATTTATTACAGTCTAAATGTGATGATTTTACTTCGAAGATCAGTTCGCTAGCCATGTCTGTTGACGACTTGACTGGTGACCAGGGAGCCATGAAGCTGCAGTGCGACACAAACCTGAAAAGAATTGAGGATCTGGAGATGAATCGATCTGCCCTAAAATCAGAACTTCAAGTAACCCAACAAAAATTGAACGCATTTGAAAAAAATATATGCAACCAACCTACGTTAACTACTAATAGCAACAACATCATCAGCCCACGACGTCAGACGCTCCCGCCACCTCAGGCATCATCACTACAGTATCAGATCAGAATATCGGAGGAGCCTCCACCGCCTCATCAGTCACAGACTTCGCTGCAGACTCCGATAATAATTTCTCAATCACCACCTACACAGGAACCTCAGACAACAAAACTCAATGATTACCGGCCCGAAGGAATCAATCGATCAAGATATCGCGCAGTGATACGAGCGACAGGTGCAACAGATAATGATCTAAAGACTCTAGAGCCAGTAAAGTGTATTCATGCATGGAACTTTCAGCCCGACGTCACAGCGGATAACATCCAGGCATACATGAATAAGAAGCAGCCGGGCCATACGTTCAAGATTAATAAACCGAACCCTGAGCACAGCCGCCATACATGCTTTATTATAGAAATACCACCACACCTCTTTGAATTCTTTATGGCACCTGATAACTGGCCGAAGAATACAGCGCTCCAGGAGTGGTATCCCAACAGAAATGTTAGACGAAAACCACAGAGCCGCACGTTTTTTCGTCAGGAAAACTAAGAAACTTGATTCAATATTTTACCAGAATGTAAGAGGACTAAAATCAAGACGCACAGTAACTAAAAATATTATGGAAACATTTTCAAGTAACCTAATAGCCCTATCTGAAACTCGACTGGACGACGGCGTATTCGACTCCGAAGTATTTCCTGCCGCATACAGCGTGTTGCGTCGAGACCGGCCGGGCGGCGGGGGCGGCGGCGTGCTGCTCGCCGCGCGCGCCCTACTCGCTCCTGCGTCTCGACTGCAAGCCAAATAGCAAAGACGAGATCGTTTGTGCTGTCGTCACTAAAGGTCGCTTACGCTTTATATGTTGTGTAGTTTACCTAGCCCCTAATATTCCTGATAATAGATACTTTTCCATTTTTTACTGCATTAGAAGACTAATTATTAATAATTTATGATTTCAATCTATATTCCGCGAATATTACGGTTAATAACGAGTTTGAAACATTCCTTGCTGAATGTAATTTACGTCAAAAAAATACTGTATTGAATGGGTTGAATAGGATGTTAGACTTGATTTTGGTTAGCAGTGATGTGGACGAAGTCTCGGTTTCTACCTGCCAGGGAAATGTACCGAATGAAGTCCATCATTTCGCCTTAGATATTAGTATAAAAGTCGATACAAATCAAACAACTTCTAACACAGTTTTTCCAAGTACCAAAAATACTAATCAAATGGAGAGAAATTTTACGAAGGCGGATTTCCCTCAATTATATAATGATTTAGCCGCTACATGCTGGAATGAGACCTACACACAAAACAATGTTAATGATGCAGTTGATGCTTTCTATAGTCCAATAAATAACATAATTGCTCAAACTGTACCCTATAAAATGCCAAGAGCTCCAATAACGCAATACCCATCGTGGATGTCAACGGAAACCATTAAGTTAAATAGGCTAAAAAATCAGTATCACAAATGGTATAAAGAAAGCAATGACCAGCTGCACTACGCTTTTTTCACCTAATATTATAGACGTCAGGTAAAAAAAAATTCAGATCGGGATTTTGAGAAACATAATGAGCGCATTCAATTAAATATTAAACGTGACGTCACTTTTTGGTCCTATATAAAAAATAATAGAGCAAATAATGAACAATCGACATTTGGCAATTTGTCTTCCTCTGAAGTAGCAGAAAAATTTGCACATTACTTTAGTGACGTGTTCTTACCGACCGGGTCACGACTAGACGTATTGGATGCCCAGCGACACTGGACAACATCACCACAACACATAACCATTGAACACATATCTGATAACGATATACGTAGCGCTATAAAACGACTATCTTCCAAGACCACTCAGAGTCCCGACTACATTCCTCAATTTTTAGTACGCGACTGTTGTGAAGTTTTTATTGGACCACTGTCACACATTTTTAATTTCCTGCACTTTGGAAAAAATCAAAAGTTCTGCCAATTCATAAAAGTGGCCCCAAGGATGATATCAAAAACTATATGCCAATAGCTGTTCTGTCTATTTTTGCTAAAGTTTTTGAATCCGTTTTGTACAAAAAAATATATCAGCAAATGCGTGATTGGTTCACTGATGCTCAACATGGATTCTTACCCAACAGATCCACAACATCTAATCTGCTAAATCTCGTAACATTGATAGCTCACAATATAGAGGAAAGAAAGCAAACTGATGTGGTTTACCTGGACTTTCAAAAGGCATTTGACCGGATAAACTGTGATAATCTATTGCGAAAAATGGCGGAAGCAGGTTTCTCGAGAATGTTGTTAGAATTTTTTGCTGACTATTTTTCTGGCCGTACGCAATATGTAATTTACAATAAAGCCCATACTACTGCGTATCCAGTAACATCAGGTATAGGTCAGGGTAGCAGCCTTGGTCCCCTCTTATTTTTAATCATAATTAATGACCTGCCCGAAATTGTTAAGCATTCTACCGTACTGATGTTTGCGGATGATGTCAAACTGGCTAAATCAATCCAGGATGCGTCCGATGCTAGTAAACTCCAGTCGGACATAGATGCCGTTCATCGGTGGGGTTTCAATAATAGTCTACACCTAAATACCGCTAAATGTGCAAGCATGTCATATTCGAAGACAACCATACCGGCCTCACGGTCATACACGCTGAATGGCGAGGTCCTCCAAAATGTACAAACTATGCGAGACCTCGGCACGTGCTTCGATACCCAACTAAAATTCGATCAAAACATAGTGCAAATCTGTAACAAAGCGCGTAAGTCTCTTGGGTTCGTCTTAAGGCAGTCCAAACGTTTTAATAGGCACCGTGTTATTTCGTTACTTTACAACGCCTATGTCCGTAGTGTGCTTGAGAGTAACTGCATCATATGGAATCCGCATTATCAAAAACATGTTACCTTAATTGAAAGAGTTCAAAAATCATTTGTCCGTTACCTCTATTATAAAATTCATGGCTTCTACCCTTACATGTACCCAACACTGTTTGTACTAGGAATGGTATCTTACCAAAGCCTTGAAATGCGTAGACGACTTGCTATGGTAAAATATTTCTTTAAATTGATACGAGGCACATTGTCTAATCCTTCCTTATTGCAATTTGTATCGCTTAAAGTACCACTACACATAAGAGGTTCCCTCCGTCCACGCCAACGGCCGCTATTCCTGGTCCCGCACGCCATGATAAATCTGAGCAACTCTCCTCTGTACGTGGCCTTGAACCACATCAACAATATTCTGCTCTTTGACCCAACACTGGACTTGTTCTCGCAGTCGGAGTCGAGATTTCTGGCCACAGCCGCTCGCTATTTGGAGTCAATTAACACTCCTACCACAATACAGTGTTAGATTATTTGTGCATGTCTTGTTAGGTCTAATAAGTATGTGTATCAAAATTAATGTATATTAAAATTTTAATTGACCTACCTATAAATTGAAATGTATACGTGTTTATTTTATAATTTAACAAAATGTTATTTATGTAATTAATAATTATATATTTTTGTACTGTGACCTATAAAGTTCATGTATGGCAATCTGCTGTAAATGTAAGTTGGTTAAATAAATGAAATGAAATGAAATTAAATTAAATATTCGATTGAGCTGAAACTTCACTTGTAAGTTGGGTGACTCGTACCATCGAGGTGATCTGATGATGGACATAGGTGGTAGCCATAGGAATTCTGATAAAACAAATAAATAAATAAATAAATAAATAAATATTAAATAAATATTATAGGACATTTTTACACAAATTGACTAAGCCCCACGGTAAGCTCAAGAAGGCTTGTGTTGTGGGTACTCAGACAACGATGTATATATGTAATATATAAATACTTAAATACATAGAAAACAACCATGACTCAGGAACAAATATCTGTATCATCATACAAATAAATGCCCTTACCAGGATTCGAACCCGGGACCATCGGCTTCATAGGCAGGGTCACTACCCACTAGGCCAGACCGGTCGTCAAAAACAACACAAACTAATCGTGTTTGGGTTCGTTAGAACTGTTCCGCAACAGGCAACTAATACTCATTATTAGTAGTGTCCGACCGAAACATGTTTTTTTGCCGAAACCGAAACCGAAACCGAATGTTCGGCTTTGGCTCTAGTTTCGGCCGAAACCGAAACCGAAACCGAAACTTTTGTAGACTTGCTAAAATCGTTGAAAAAATGTCATAAAACCGCTTTTACACAAATATTATGGGGCTGTCAACACCCAATGTCCTTGAAATTGATGTTAATTAAGCAGTTTTTTAAGAAAATTACTGGAGTTAGACCAAGATAATTCTGCAATGATTTTGATACACGCAGTGCAAGTGTTATTTTAAACGTCAAAACTTCTATGAAATTATGACGTATTAATAACATTTGCACTAGTAGCACTACGTATGCTATCAAAATCATTGCAGAATTTTCTTGGTCTAACTCATCAGTCAAGCTAACATGTAGATTAGATATAGGGTCAACCAAAAAACCAACCAAAAACGCGAGCGCAGCGAGCGCGAATTTTTTTGTTAGCAATATCGCAAGGGAAGTAGCGGGAGTGGAAAACCGAGAAAAAGGTGGATGGACTGTGTGAGAGATGATATGAAACGAACGCAAGTGAATGATGAGATGACGGGCGAGAGAGAGGTATGGACGAAAAAAACATATTGCGCCGACCCCAAATGAATGGGCAAGTGAATGATAATGATCGCAAGGCCGCGTACCGATCTTCACCTGGGCCTAAAAGTCCGAAGTGCCCCAGTGAGGCAAACTTTCATGCGAAGTCAAAGCCGTGCTTCAGGCTTCACGATAAGTAGTTGAGCACAGACTCCAACCAATGTCCATTGTATTAAAAAGCGAGACCGCAGGCCGAGCATGGCGCAGGGAGGCCCAAGGCTAAGCTGAAGTAGAGGACATGTGGAATACAAACCAATGGTAAATTGAGGTAAAGACTAAAAAATTAGGCTAAGGTCGAGCATTCGTATGAAAAATTGTACTGGGGACACTTTTAAGGGTTTTTTTTTTTCATTTTAAACAATAGTCAGCTTTTCAGCCTCGCAAAATATTAACTGTACAGAAAATCAACTTTGCGGCACTACTTGAGCGTAGCCTTTAGCCTCGCTTAAAATTTGCCATTAGAGGTAGATAGGAAATGACTGAATAAGTGAGTGAATAAGAGCGAAGACATCGTTCGACTCGGGCCGAGCTGATACTCGGCCAACGGCTACGTCCGACAGTGCTATCTCATTCACTCCGATAAAATTAGACAGTGTGCGCGTTATAGGTATTGACAGCCTCTTAGGACTGAGTCGACCGTCCAGTGGCGCCCTCATAATGGAATTGTGTTTTATAATAATAAATCAATTAATTTCTGTACCTATACATGAATCAGTATATGTAGGTTATTACTATTGTTGTCCTACTTATTCCCCAACTTTTGGTCTTTGTCCGAAGTACCATTTCGTAAGTTTCGGCCCGGCCGAAAGGTTCGGCCGTTTTTTGGCCGAAACCGAAACTACAGCCGAAACATGTTTTTTTGGCCGAAACTGGGCGAAACCGAAACCGAAACCGAACCTTCGGTCGGACACTAATTATTAGTTGCCCGTTGAAAGAAAATTATTGCAGTCATAGACTTGACAAAAAAATTCAAACTCGCTCTCCTTCTTGATGCGACTGGCAAATCATATTACTTTTTTGCAACCGGGTATTTTAACCTAATTAAACCCCGTTGAATCCGAATTTGCCGGTTGTCCGATCGAAACTTGACCGGAAGTGAGATATTTGATATTAAAGGTCCCTTTTTTAGTTTTTCGTAAATAACTCTTAAACGGTGGCGCATAGCAAAAAATGTTCTATTACATAACATTTTGGTCAAGATTTCGATCGGACAACTGGCAAATTCGGATTCAGCGGGGTTTAATTAGGTTAAAAAACCCGGTTGCCAAAAAGTAATATGATTTGCCAGTCGAAATAGATTTTATGAAAAATATGACCAGTCTATCAGCGAAAAAAGCTTGTATCAAAATGAAACTTTTGACAAAAAAAAATATTTTTCTACTCCCGTACTTTTATTTGTCATTTAAAGGGTCGTGCACACACCTTTAAAACCCTACCTTATAGTTGTCAAGACAAGTCTTTAATCTATTCCCCAAAAAAGTATCCTTTTGACGATTTTACGATACTTCGTGTAATGACCATTTAAAAAATATTGAATGAAATACAGTGTTGCCAACCTTATTTTAAATGTCATCTCTGACAAATAAGTGAACCATAGACATTTTTTTAAAATTTTATTCATTCATTCATTCTTTTCCCTCCCGTACCCTCCATTTTTGCTACTTCTTGATTTAAAAATATTTGTTATATTTACAATTTTATTTCAAAGTAAGTGCTTGGTCGTAGAAAAAGTATTGTATGCAACGTTGTTTAACTGAGTCAAAAAATACTCGTGGCGTCTTTATTAACAATTTTCGGCTTCGCCTCAAATTGTTACTCACGCCACTCGCCTTTTTTGACCTCTCTTAAACAACGGTTGCATAAAATACTATGACGTTAGACTGTGCGCTGTGTGCGCTGTGATCGTTGACATCGCAATCCGGTGACCTCATGAGGAATCACCGCCCGTCCCATCTGTTATTTCTTCCCGCTCCAGCTAACCTGTGTTCATGTTTCAGCATATGCGTGACGGTGGTGGTGCTGAACGTGCACTTCCGGTCGCCGCAGACGCACACGATGGCGCCGTGGGTGCGCCGCGTGTTCATCCACGTGCTGCCGCGGCTGCTGGTCATGCGGCGCCCGCACTACCGCCCCGACCCGCACCGTAGCCGTTTGTGAGTACCTACATCACATGCCCTTCTCAAACCAGTGCGCGTGTCGCTTCACGCTTGCATTAAAAAAAAAATTACATTCTTCGTTAATCCGGTTGTTTCACGACCACATGTTTTGACTTGGTATGCGGATATATATACCGTAAAATGGGGTGAGTAGGGTTCGCGGGGAGAGTTGAGTTATGAATGGGGAGAGAAGGGATGAAAGTGGGGTGAGATGGGATTTTAAGGCTACTGCTACAAAAATAATGTATTCCAATTTAAAATGGAGCTATAGTAATACTCATAATACAAAAAAATCGATCCAACAATCTTCCAAAATCACCTTTGTATGAAAACCCAACTCACCCCAAATACGAGGGACTACGGGAGGTGGGATTTCCTGTTTATCGTCAAAGTTGTGAAATGGAACTACCCAAAATAAAATAATAACTAAAATACAAACGTCCGGAACACTTATTATATACACCATTCAGTTTGCAAATGTAAAAATAAAATGTTATCGAGGTTTGAATGTCAGTTTTGCACCTACTCACCCCATTTTACGGTATTTATTATCATTATTCATAAGGGTATTACCATGTAAATCTTCGACACAATGTCCATAAAACCAATGATAACCGAGGTGGTTATATCATCATCACTAACAATATATTATTAGTGCTGATGATATGAATAAGGTACCTAATGGAATCAAAACTTGAGAATTTTTTTATTACCATAAAAATTATGTGTATGTCTCCATTTGTTGTCCTGTGTCTGTGTGCAGTGCCGGGCTGGCCACGGCCGCGGCGGAGACGGTGCAGTGGGAGCACGAGGCGGGGTGGTGCGGGGGCGAGGTGGCGGGGGTGGCGGGGGTGGGGGTGCCGCCCGCGCCGCAGCCGCCGCCCGCGGCCGCGTGCCGGCTGCACGACGCGCCCGCGCTCTGCGACGCGCTGCGCCGCTGGCACCGCTGCCCCGAGCTGCACAAGGCCATCGACGGCATCAACTACATCGCCGACCAGACGCGCAAGGACGAGGAGGCCACGAGGGTGGGTACATACGGACCGTGCGTGTGTATGTGTGTTTGTTATTCGGTCCCGCCTGACGCGCGGTGTGCTCTTGTGTGCAGGTGAAGGAGGACTGGAAGTACGTGGCCATGGTGTTGGACCGGCTGTTCCTGTGGATCTTCACGCTGGCGGTGCTGGTGGGGTCGGCGGGCATCATCCTGCAGGCGCCGACGCTGTACGACGAGCGCGCGCCCATCGACGTGCGCCTCTCCGAGATCGCGTACGCCACCGCCAAGCCGCGCCCGCCGCCGCCGCCGCGGTAGGCCTCCCTCCCTCCGCTCACTCAACAGACACGCGAGGACGCGGTCTCTCCGCTGTCCCCATCTCTATGTACATAATAAAATAATTATATTAGTTTATACGACGAAATAACGTGATCGAAAATGAGTCGAATTTCTTTTGATAGAGACGAAATAAATCGATTGTTTATATAATGATTGTTTTAATGCCACCCCATTACACGCACGTATTATACAATATTTTCTACTCCAGTACTTCTATTTGTCAATTAAATAACTACCCGTGATATCTAAATCAACTTCATTAGAAGCGCGGCGGGTGGGGCAAACGGCGGTTATTGTCTATAGGATCATAATAGGAGTGTTATTATGAATGAATATTCATACAACATAGTAAAACTATTTTAAGTATTTTATTTTTATATGTTTGCTGCTGTCTTAGAAAAAAACCGGCCAAGTACGAGTCGGACTCGCGTTCCAAGGGTTCCGTACATTAAGTCCGCCTCACGCTTGACTGCACATTTTAATAGGTTTTTATAGGTAAAGAACTATTTTGTGTATTATTTTCAAAATTTTAGAGCCAGTAGTTTCGGAGCAGATAAGGGGGGTAATTTTTTGTCTATTTTCTTAAATAACTTCTAACGTATTTATATTAAAATGGTAAAATAAGTTTTTGGCAAAAATTTCATTTTTGGTACAAGCTTTTATCGCTACACAGACTGTACTTTTCTTACGACAGACAACTAATACTCATCGAGACAATTCTAAAACGGTCAAACAGATTTCTGTGTTCGCGTCTTTCCTGTAGACATACACAAAAGTTAAGGGCTATAGAAAATTAACCTTTATAAAGGTTAATTTTCTTATTTAACCATTGTCCACGTGAAAAGGTCCTCCTTTTATTTAGAGAACTATGATAAAATCATTACCTACATGCCCACAAGCTGTACTGCAGTTCGCGCGAACACGCTAGTTTTCTCTCCTGTGGGCAATAGTTAACAGCTTGTGGGCATGTAGGTAATGATTTTATCATAGTTCTGCAAATAAAAGGAGGACCTTTTCACGTGGACAATGGTAAAATAAGAAAATTAACCTTTAAAGCCCTTAACTTTTGTGTATGTCCACAGGAAAGACGCGAACACAGAGATCTGTTTGACCCAAACCCCTAACACAATTAGATTGCGTTGTTTCATCACAGAATTCATATGGACACCTCCTGTCTCCATCATCAGATCAGTTCGACAGTACCATATTATTGTATTGTCATCAGAACTACATACAGCTGCCAATTTTCATGACGCTACGATCCTTGGAAGATGGTTAAATTAGTTACCTTAGATTCCATTACAGTTAGTTACATGCAGGTCGAACTAATAAAAGCTTGTTAAAAACAACAGGTTGCACTCCGGGAGTGCCGGCAGAAGTGAAAACTCAATGACATTGTAACAGTTTTTCGATCAGGTCACGTGTCCGTCTTACAAAGCGTCTTACGTCTTACGTCAAAATATTAATAACAGCGCCATCTAGTGCAAAATGTCTGCAGCAATAGTGCTGCATAGGTATAATTGAGGTAAACGCCATCTAGCGTTATTTCGTCGCATTACTTAAAGCCCTAAGCACATCACTGTTAGTACTCGAGTTATATATATTAGTACCAGTTAGAGGGTTGTCTATTGTTTGTCCGAAAATTATATAAAATAATACTCATATGCCCGAATTTTATTTGCCCGAATTTCATTTGCCCGAATTGTTTGTTTACCATAAAAATTATGTGACATACTCTTTGTTTACCCGATTATTAGATTCCAGAACGTACGAGTGCCATACGTGTTGTTGTCCATATTATTAATTGTAATAATATTATTTAATAGAATATTTAAACCTCACTAACCCACTTTTCCAGTAGTATTTCTTTTCTGTAAGGGTCGCAGTTCAAACCTAACCTAACCCATTTTTCTAGTAGCATTTGGTTTCTGTAAGGGTCGCAATTCAAACCTAACCTAACCCACTTTTCTGATAGCATTTCTTTTCTGTAAGGGTCGCAGTTCAAACCTAACCTAACCTACTTTACTAGTAGCATTTATTTTCTGTGTGGGGTGCAGTTCAAACCTAACCTAACCCACTTTTCCAATAGCATTTCTTTTCTGTAAGGGTCGCAGTTCAAACCTAACCTAACCCACTTTTCCAGTAGCATTACTTTTCTGTTAGGGTCGCAGTTCAAACCTAACCTAACCCATTTTTCTAGTAGCATTTGGTTTCTGTAAAAAAAAATTATTATGGCTAGTGATAATTATGGCTTACAATGATGATGACAAATGATATTATTGAAATTGATTTTATGGGAAACAAAGTTTCTGGCACGTGACTAATATAGATAAGTATTGCATATGTAATTATGGGAAACAATATAATGGCTGTTGACTATTATGGCAAATGAAATTATGGCAAATGAAATTCTGGCAAGTGGGTGTATACCCCGTCTTACGTCTTACGAATCTTACGGTCACGTGACACCTGTTACGAGTTTAACATTTTTTCCCCATCACAAAAAGTGCAAGAAGTTTTCACTGCAAAAAATTATATATGTAGTGATCCTATAAGGGTTCGGTGTTTTTTTTCCTTTTGAGGTACGGAACCCTAAAAATTAATATTGTGTGCAATGGGACTACATAAGTAGGTTTAAAATTTTCTGGTTTTCTTTACAAAACTCGATTTTGTATCGTTTTGTTACTTCGACCTTTGAATTTTAAGAAGGAACCCTTATCATGTACCTGTTGCACGAAATACCTACTATTGTGTCAATAGACCAAAGAACAATAGAAATAAACGGTGAAGAAAGTACCTAAGTAACTTAACTGCCAAAATTCACTAGCTATCTAAAAGGAAAGTGGACGACCGCTTTTTTATACAAACGTCTTGTACTGTATGCATGAAACTGTGGATATTTCGTTTGAATTAAGAAATGGTCGTTTACTTTCCTATTAAGTGGCCCTCTGGCAGGTGTCAATCACGCACTAGAAATCGATGCGATTCGATGGCGAAGCACTGAGATTTTAATTCAACATTACTAGTATGTATCATGTTTAACGCTCCATCCTCGTCAAGGATGCATGCAAGGTGCGGTCACGTTGGCAGCGATTGTGGTGCGGCGACATGAGTTGGCGCGCGGCGCGGCGCGGCGCGGCCGCAGTAGCCGTGTCGATGCACGGCCGACGGGCGGCGGGCGGCGGGCGGCGGCTGGACGAGCGCCAACAGTTGACGCACGGCTTTAAGATTCACGGCCGAGTTTTGGCGCTGATACGCACATTAACGTAAGCAAGTGTGCTCCAATATTGGAGCACACTTTCAATACTCCGTATATTATTATATGCAGAGTATTAAGACCCACGTGAAACATAAAGGTACATAAATTAGATTAAAATAGATTAGGTTCAACATCTCGGAACTTTTGCCACAGATTCTATCCCTACAAAATACTAGTACCCAACGGCATCAATTGCCCGACGGTGGTACTAGGTACTTAAGTTCTGCCTCTTGTCTCTGGAGATCACTAGTACTCGTAAATGCGTACATTTCAAAGATGTCTGTTGGTTCCGGGTCGTGAAAACATTACCATAGCCTAATTGTCTTATCCCGATCAGGATTTAGCAAATTGCCTCTTTTTCTTAGCTCTTCGGGTTTGTATCGGCATTTTGGATGTCATTAATTCTACTCCTCGGTAGGTGGCGCTAGTAGTAGTGTGATTACGATATAACATATAATCATACTTATCTTACACAGTGTTTTTTTAACCTCTGTACACTTCAGAGTATCTTTTTGTTTATTTATTTATTTATTTTATAATTTTCATAAATTATTAAATCATTTTTAAATTATTAGCATTGTTGTAACACGGGCATTATATTTAAATCCACCAAACAATTGAAAACTATGCCATCATATCAATGACATTTCGAATATCGATCGTCCAAGATAGTACTTGCGTTTAGTAGCAAATTTATAAACTCATACTATCATCATATACAGGATGTCCCTAGGCATTGGACAAAGCCGAATTGTACATATGCATTAGGGTATTTAGAACCAGTATACAAAGAATCATAACAATCGGTGTAGCGGTTACGAAGAAATTAACTAATTACGATTTTTTTACTTTGGAGCAACCTGCATGTGTTAGTAGCTCCTGAGGTAATAAATAGTATGAAACCTTCGACCGTTTTGATTATCTTTTTTATTTAAGACATTAATAAGATTCTGACTTTTGACAAATGTCACCATTGCCGCACATTTTCAAACAAATTGTCAAAAGCACTGCCAATGATTGATACAGTATGTTTCTTTTTGCTATCGATTATTGGAAATAACTTTTGTTTGATAATTATTTTTTTTATCTTTTGTTCTAATTAAAAAAATATTACCGATAGGACATGTCTGAGAAGTAACCCTACGTGGGATTTCAGGGTTTGTAAAATGGCTAAGGTCACACTGTACATATATATATAATTGAAAACCCAGAACGGGATAACAAACGAGGGAAGAAGCCAGATGGCGCCTTACAAATTCCTAAAAATGTTTTTGACACGTTTCTCAAATAAGACGCACGTATGATAAGGGCCACCCCACATCTGGCGTCTTTCGGGCGTCGGCGTCGGTCAGCGCTATGGAAAATGACGTCGCTGCGCAGTTGCGTCGACGTTGCGTCGACGTTGCGTCGAGCAGGGCCATAGAGTTGTAGACGCCGACGAGACGCCGACGCTCGAAAGACGCTAGATGTGGGGTGGCCCTAAGAAATAAAATGAACTAAAAAGTTAAAAATAAATTAACTCTAATAAGAAATATAACACTTTATAAGTTCATTGTAACTTTTAACGATAAATTAAGCTTCTTCGTCTACGACAAAATAATTCCATATCGTACATAATTATATATTTTTAACACTAAAACTTTACACCTTAATTATTAAATCTTCTCGTTTTTATCACAGTCCCAATTTTATAAATAAAAGCGTGTTAGAAATAAGGATGTGTTCCGATATATATAGTTGCGAAATATTGAGAGACCAAAGCGGCTAAACTTCAGTGGCTCGGACACTTAGAGAGATTGGGAGAGGATCGTGCCGTGACGAGAGCGTACTTAGGACAACGAAGTAGGAGACGCCAGATTGGACGTCCTAGGTACCGCTGAAACGACGTAGTTGCTGCAAGACCGAGAAACATGGCGTGATCTGGTGTCGGAGGCAAGGACTCTTTTTGGGTCGCTGCGTCACCGTAGTAAATAATGTTAAAAATATCCAGAGGAAAATGGGGACTACCTACGTTTGTATGTAAAGGCGATTTATAGGCGGTGGTCGTCCATATTCGTCTTAAGGCGGAAATTAATCTAATCAACGTTTTTGCAACTAGGCTTATAAAAATAAATAATAATTTTATGTTGAAACAAGTTTTAAATAAATACCTACGTAGATGAATAAATACAATCTTGCCTTTTATCAAATCACATCATTTTTTTTTTTGAAAAATTTGCGAATTTAGTTATCCAAATAAGAAATTCCTATCACAGTTATAAAGCCTGGCAGGGTTGAATACATAATAATGTCGGTATTTAACTAAACATAAGACAAACTTTTTATTTCAATTACGCGAGCGGAGCTGCGGGCCTGTCTAGTGTAACATAAAAAATTTGAAATAACTACTTTTACGCAATGTTAGATATAAGATGCTTGATACCTCGTGACGGCATCTATATTGCCCGACGCCGGCAGTCCTTACATTCCGCATCTTGCGCCTAGATGTCGTTAGTAACTTGTAAATGCATACGAGTACATTACACAGATCAGATGTCTGTAGGTTCCAGGCCGTGGAAAAATACCATCTTATCCTGTTTCAGGATTTAGCAAATTGCATCTTAGCTCTTCGGGCTTTCGGGCATTTAGATGTCATAAGTTCTACTCCTCGGTAGATGGCGCTAGTAGTTAAGTTTGAATGCCAATTATGTATCAGTATACATCTGTATTATGTCACTGTTCACGAACCGCGATTGTTGAGCCATTTAGGGTTCTAAAATTATTATTGGACATTTCATATCCAAGTACTGAACAACCAATTTTGCTCGCTTTGTCCGTTAGATGACGCTCATTACTGAAAGCTGTGTAAGATACATCACGCTGTTAAGATTTTTCCGCGGATAACCCAGTCATTCGACTGATAATCTGGTTAGGTAAGGTTCGGAGTTAGGTTAGGTTTTGAGTTAGGTTAGGTTTTGAGTTAGGTTAGGTTTTGAGTTAGGTTAGGTTTTGAGTTAGGTTAGGTTTTGAGTTAGGTTAGGTTTTGAGTTAGGTTAGGTTTTGAGTTAGGTTAGGTTTTGAGTTAGGTTAGGTTTTGAGTTAGGTTAGGTTTTGAGTTAGGTTAGGTTTTGAGTTAGGTTAGGTTTTGAGTTAGGTTAGGTTTTGAGTTAGGTTAGGTTTTGAGTTAGGTTAGGTTTTGAGTTAGGTTAGGTTTTGAGTTAGGTTAGGTTTTGAGTTAGGTTAGGTTTTGAGTTAGGTTAGGTTTTGAGTTAGGTTAGGTTTTGAGTTAGGTTAGGTTTTGAGTTAGGTTAGGTTTTGAGTTAGGTTAGGTTTTGAGTTAGGTTAGGTTTTGAGTTAGGTTAGGTTTTGAGTTAGGTTAGGTTTTGAGTTAGGTTAGGTTTTGAGTTAGGTTAGGTTTTGAGTTAGGTTAGGTTTTGAGTTAGGTTAGGTTTTGAGTTAGGTTAGGTTTTGAGTTAGGTTAGGTTTTGAGATAGGTTAGGTTTTGAGTTAGGTTAGGTTTTGAGTTAGGTTAGGTTTTGAGTTAGGTTAGGTTAGGTTAGGTTAGGTTAGGTTAGGTTAGGTTAGGTTAGGTTAGGTTAGGTTAGGTTAGGTTAGGTTAGGTTAGGTTAGGTTAGGTTAGGTTAGGTTAGGTTAGGTTAGGTTAGGTTAGGTTAGGTTAGGTTAGGTTAGGTTAGGTTAGGTTAGGTTAGGTTAGGTTAGGTTAGGTTAGGTTAGGTTAGGTTAGGTTAGGTTTTTTTTTTTTTTTTTTTTTTTTTTTCTCGAAGGTGAAGGAAATCCTCATTGGATACCACCAGGCCGGTCCTGGTGGCATGCCCGACTCGACTGAAGATGGCATTCCGCCCTAGGATGGAATGCCACCGCCAGTCGCCTACGGACTAAAACCTCCCCCTTTGGGTGTAGGGAAATTTATTATTGGACACGCAGCGCTAACGGTGTACGCTTTGTGTTCAACATATGGGTGAGCGAGGAGTTAAGATTTGTTTGCAAGGAGAAAATGGATATGATTAATGATGGATCGGGTGATTGAGGTAGTAGGACTTTATAGTTAGGGCGATATTATTTTACCGGCTTGAAAAGGTGAAAGTTTAGTTGAAAATTTGATTAGTGGTTGCAGTCTGCTCGCCGGGACACCGGAAGAGCCGTAGTCCAGTCCAGTGCCCCGGCAAACGGACGCAGGCGAGCAGACATAAAACATTACATGAGATAGATAATTAGTACACGATATTAATAACAATAATCAGCATTCTTATTAAAAAACACATTTCAATTAACAGGAAGATTTTTAAATACAACATTATATACAACAATTAGTTCTGACGAGGTGTCAGTTCAAGTGCCATTGAAACGCTTCAGTCTTGTTATGATGCACTTCAATAGCGAGTGAAAGCTTTCAGCCAAAGATTCTCTGCTAGTCACACTTATAATGTCCAGTGGATCTACGCCTAAATTTTGACACATGATAATGTGATCCTGTAAATGTATAGAGAATCTAGGGCAGTTATATATTAGATGAGCTAACGACTGGGTGATTTGAGCGTCTGGGTCACAAGGACAATGATCATTTGTGGTAATTTTAAATCTAAAAAGATATTCTTTGTGGAACCCATGATTGCTGAGATACTGAGTTGAATGAAAGTTTGGTGTATATTTTGTAATGTATTGTTTGATATGATCGTACGTAGGAAAGATGGTTTTGGTGTATTTGCAGTGATCTGGGTTATTGTATAAAAGTTGTGCAGCTATTGATAATCTAGATGTATTGTGATGTTTAACATGGCTGATAGGCACAAGGCTGTAGTCCGGGCTCTTATGCATATTAACTGCCGCCCTAGCTGCCGCGTCAGCCATTTCATTGCCGGGTATGCCGCAGTGGGCTTTGCTCCAAAAGAAGTGCGTCTCTGTCTGGGCTTTGCTGTTAAATATAAGGTTGTGTATGTTTACCACTGTTTGGTTATAGTTGTTTGGATCAGATATTGCCATGAGCCCAGATTTGTTATCAGAGAAAACTAGCAACTTGTTGATAATGGGTTTTATTTGATAGCTGTACTTGAGGCATTCCTGTATTGCAAATAGTTCAGCCTGATAAACCGAGCAGCAATCATGCAGTTTAAATTTTTTGACTATAATGTTGCCATTAGGCTTGATAATGACGAAAGCTGCCCCGACTTTACCGTCGTGACGGCTCCCGTCAGTATAAACTCTCCATGCTTTATAGTTGTCCCTGGAAAAAGCTAGAATTGCGTGTTCGGTGCGATCATTAATATCTTGGTGCGGAATGGATACCCTGTCAGCGGGGTGAAGCAAGGAAGACGGGGGGGCCAGTTTCTCGATGTGGAGATCTGAGGGTAAAGTGGAGGTGTGCCCCTGTAACCGAGTGTCTTCGAGTTCAGCTACGCATTTAATTTTGTCGGGTAGGGGAGCTAACCTGGCTAGCGTAATAGCTAGAGCAGTATTCAATGTTTTGAATCCGCGCGCTATCTTGATGGCGCAGAGCCTTTGTAAGGACAAAAGTTTGTCATTTACGCATTTATACTGGAGTGCACATGCCCATATAGATGCAGAGTATGTGATCACCGGTTCCATGACATGTTGATAAATGGTTCTTATATTTTCTGGATGGACTCCCCAAGTAGGTCTAATTAGGTTCTTAAGTTTGTTATACAGTTTTTTGGCCTTTTCAATGATGTATTCTACATGTTTAATGAACTTTAACTTGCTATCAATGATGACTCCTAGATATTTAATATGGCTTACAAAGGGTATGGGGGTGTTGTCGGATGTGATAGATATTTTATTGGCTTTATTAGTGAACGCTATAGCCTGAGTTTTCTCGCTGCCAAACTCTAGCTTCACGCTGCGTCCCCAGTCAGTTATACGCTTTATCGCATCATTAGTTATGTTCTGTAGTTCGCTGGTGGTCTTAGAGTGGCATATTAGTAGTACGTCATCTGCGTAGGCTTGAATATGGCATCCGGGGGGCATGGCAGTCACTAAAAGTTCGTCTATTATCAGGTTCCATAGAATTGGTCCAACGACTGATCCTTGGATACAACCTCTAGTCATTCGTTTTTCTGAGAACAGATCGGCGAAGCCAACCCGCACGACTCGGTCAGTTACGTAGCTGTTTAAGATGCAGTAGATGTTCTTGGGGCAGTTATTATGTTTCAGTCTGTGGAAGATTGCCGGCCACCAGGCATTGTCGAAAGCCGCTTTTATATCCAGTGATACTGCAAGGGTATGTTCGGCTGAGCTTTTGGCATTTCTTACAATGCCGAGGGCGTCTCGGATAGCAGCTGTGGTACTGGTTTGTAGTCGGAATCCATATTGTTTGTGAACAATCTTGCCATTACAGTACATGTGATATGTGAGTCGGTTCACTATAAGCTTCTCTAGAAGCTTCCCAAAGACATTAACCAGTCCAATGGGCCGGTAAGAAGATGCTTTGCTGTAGTTCGCCTTGTCTGGTTTAGGAATTATCTTCGTTATGGTGACTTTCCATGAGTCCGGAAAGTATTCTAGCTGAAGGCATCTGTTCATGATAGATGTGATTGTTTCTGGGAACATTTTGGTTATCTGTAGGCATATGTCAGCAGTGAGATGGTCATTTCCTGGAGCCCTTTTATGACTGATTGTTTGTAGGGTCTCTAGTATTTCTGTCGATGTGAAGGGGGGCTCGTCGATCTGATCAGGAGGGATGGCCATTTGCTCTCTGATAAGAGCTTGCTGTGTTGTGTCACTGCTTGCATCGTCATCAGGGTAGAAAATTCTTAATAGGGTATCAGCAGTGTCCTGGCTGTCTACGGTGTGCCTGCCGTCAGGGAGAAGGAGAGTTGCAGGTGGCTGTGGAGCAGGTCGTGAACGTACAATGCGGTTTGTTACAGCCCACACGTCCTCCTTTCCCTGTCTTTCACAGAAGTTCTTGAAGGCGTTGGTTGAGGCGGAGCAGCAGGCACCAGAGTATTTCTTGCGAAGCTCATCCCGTTCCTTCAAAATTTCCTCTATAGGTAGTTTCCTCCGGACAGCCTTGCTTAGTCTGCGGTGGTTTCTGACGACCGCGGCTTTTTGGGACTCGAGGTCATCGTTCCACCAAGGCGGACGTTGGGGAAAAGGTTTCGAACGCGGCAGAATGTCGTCGCACATTTCTGTAATGTCTAATGTGAGAAAAAATATAACAGAGTCTAGTTGGTCCTCATCGCAGGTTTGGATATAATCTTCAGAGGGAAGTTTGTCAACCAAGGCTTCCCTAATGTCGTCGGTCAGCTCTTCCCATTTTATACTGGACGTGTCGTAGCGATAGGTTGATATCTTTGTTTTGTGTCGAAACTGTGCAGACTTGTGTGTATCAGTAGATATTTTAAAAGTGATTGCGTGGTGATCTGATGATGGGCAGATAGTAGGGTCAACCTTCCATTCTATTACCTTGGTGGAGAGGCGTTTGTGGTGCGTTCTATCTTCATATAGAGTGAGATCGACAATAGAACTGCGTAATTTACCATTAGTGACTGTTTCGAAAGTAGGAGTGGTGCCGGTGTTACATACTGTCAAATCATTGGTGATTATGATGTCCGCTATTTGGTTGCCTCTTCTATTGTTGACAGCGCTTCCCCATAGGCTGTGCCAGCCGTTGAAATCGCCGGCAATTATATGTGTGGATCCTGCAGTAAGGCTTAGAAAGGTTTCTAATTTAGATATAGTATTTTGGGGGTCTTGTCTTGGTTCAATGTACACGCATGTGAGATACGTTTTCTTTCCCGATTTATCTGTCAGTTGTATGACACACATGTTTGAACTGGAGTATTTTGTTTGTCCCAAGGCAGAGATGCCAGAGTCCTTGACACAAATGGCAGTTCTTACAGGATGGTCAGGAGACGGGAACTGAAATGTTGTGTATCCAGGTGGGGATTTCATTATATTGGTTTTGGCCTGTAGGTATGGTTCGGTAATGAAGGCAAATGCT
This sequence comes from Cydia splendana, assembly GCF_910591565.1. Lineage (NCBI taxonomy): Eukaryota > Metazoa > Arthropoda > Insecta > Lepidoptera > Tortricidae > Cydia > Cydia splendana. The sequence continues at coordinate 6,676 of NC_085966.1, read as the reverse complement.
ATTTTATTTTCTTTGTTGGTGAGGGCAACAGCCGTCTCTTGATAGGCGTTACGTCCGTGTCCCTGATTTATTTGTAAACAACTGTATATGTGTGGTTTGTGTGGAGCGGTTTGGTTGTTATTGTTATTAGACATATTCAATCTTTTGTCTTAAGTTAATCATCGCTGCCTTAATCAACGGGCAGGTGGGGTTGATTGCTGTGTGGTTATCATTATGATTGGTTGAGTACTTGTGGTTGTGTCCAATACAGTTGTAGCATTGTGGGGTCCGATTTTTATTCGGACAGGTTTTGTAATTATGGGTGCAGTCAGCACAGTACGAGCAGGGCTTGACTGTGGATCTACAGTGCACTTTAGTATGTCCAAATTGGAGGCAGCTGAGGCACTGTTTGAATGGTGAGTGTTCGCTTACATGTACTCGTTGATGCTCTATGTTGATTCTGCCGAGATGCATCATCGCGCGCCAAGTCCCCGGCGAGCATCTAAGTACGACATTGAGTAGCTTAGGATTTTTATTATTCTTTGTATACACAAGTTGAATCGCATCATGACCCGTTGCAGCGTCTCTCACGGTAGGGTTTTGTGTGATGATGATATCCACGAGCTCTTGTGAGGGGGTATCTTTGTGAATCCCTTTCAGTATTATCATGGGTGATAAACGTCGGGCAGGTTCCGCCTTGATGTTCAAGGTGTTATTGATTCGCCTGATCGTCTCGTCCAACTGTTTTTCATTGTGAAACTCTATGCGAAGTTTCTTGTTAGAAATCGGTCTGATTTTCTGAGGGGCGTAGTTTGTATTCTTGAAGGAAATCTCGTTCCTGAACATGGAAAGCGCTTCCAATCCGGTTTGAGCGTTGGCAACCGTGACCACCATGGCCGGGTTGTTTCGAGGGACATCCAAAGTTGGCTTTTTGGCTGTTTCACTATACGAGGGGCTTGTTAGGCGCTCGTCGGGTTCTCCCGGAGCAGGGCCGCAAAGGTCAAAGCCGCGATCGGCGTCAAGTTGTCGGTCTGCGCCGCCCGTCACGGAGGCAACCAGGGTTCCAATATAGGTTTGTTCTTGCCTTATCCTTGTTAGTTCTTCTTGTATGCAGGCAATAGCACTGTCGACTTTATGAGAACTACTGTTTTCAGGATTTAAAAGCCGGGTGGTGGTTCTAGTTGCGGAAGGGGGCTCGACAAGGCGTTCTGCGCTCATTATTTCGCACTCCTGACTGTACCTGTTCACGCTTTCCTGCATTTCCTTAACACATTCGATGATTTCAGCCTTATCACCCTTGGTGACACTTCTGTTCTGTTTGAAAATGCTGTATATTCTTTCAGCTTTTTGTCTAATTATTGTCCTAAGCCTGCCACTAGAACTCCGAGTGCTAGGGCTGGCAACGGATTCGCCGCTCATGAGAAGCCCGTCCGTTTCGGAGGGCTCAGTAGTACTTGCCGGTCTTGGCGCCGGCGTTTGCAACTGCGGCTGTGACAGCTGCTGCGGCTCTTGTGTCGCAGTCGCCGAGCTCATATCTTTTGGTGGGGACGCCATTGCTTCCTGGCTCAGCCGAAGCGGCTCCATGTCTCCAGAGCTATCCATATGAGACAGGATAGTCTCAACGTTGACTGTTGCAGTGTCGCTTTTATTGTTTCGTCCTTTGCGAGGTGATGGAGGAGGTGTGTGAACCATTTTGT